>NW_005201792.1:1039021-1129021 GCF_000372725.1 Emiliania huxleyi CCMP1516 | reverse complement strand
CGTTTGCCGAGTTTGGCACCTGCGCCATCCACGGAGACAAGCCGCAGGCGATCTCTCTCTCTCCTAGATCTCGGCTAAGATCTCGGCCACATCTCACCCAGGGAGACAAGCCGCAGGCGGAGCGCGAGCGGGCCCTCGCCGACTTCACCGCCGAGCGGCGGCCCCTGATGGCGGCGACGGACGTGGCGGCGCGTGGCCTCGACATCCGCGGCGTCACTCACGTCGTCAATTTCGACATGGCGAGGGACGTCGAGAGCTATGTCCACCGCATCGGCCGCACGGGCCGCGCAGGCGCGAGCGGCGTCTCGCTCACCTTTTGGAACCCCGACTATGACAAGGAGTGCGCGCCGGCGCTCGTGGCGATCGCGCGCGCCGCCGACCAGCCGGTGCCCGACTGGCTCGCAAAGTTCGAAAAGACAAAGGCGTCCAAGACGTGGGCCGTCGCAAAGGCGGAGGCCGCGCTGGCGGCCGCAGGCAGCGAGGCGTCGTAAAAAGGCTCCCGGCTTCGCTCGGACAGGCGCTTGCGGCAGCTTGGAACTTTGGAAGATGAGATGCCCCGCCGCGCGGGAGGACGCACGCCATATGAAGAGAGAAAACTAAGAAACTCTAAAGAAACTGACACCGGTGTCGAAGGAGCACAGGAGAGTCCACACCTGGCACGCGGAGCGGCACTTGGAGCACTTATGGAAGAGTCAAGAGTGCCCCGCGGGCGGGGTTCGCGCGGCGGACGGTTACTTCCCCCAGGATTGGTCTTCTCTGCCTGCGGGAACACCCTCGGGCGGCCGGGTGGGGCTGCGGCTGGAGCTAGCATGGCTCGATAGAGCCGAGACCCCGTGTTGAGGCGGCGCTCCTGTGGGCGGCTGTGGAATCGGCAGATTCGACCTCAGATCTCCAGTATTCTCATCCCAGTGGATGGACGTCCGGACGTCCCTTTGTGTTCCTCTCCCCGTCCGCCAGCGAGACGCTCAGTCGCTGGCGGCCGCAGTTTTCTGTGTGCGTGCGCAGGGCTCCTCTTTGCTTTCTTCTACTCCCTACTATCATCTCGTTCCCGTCCTACCAGAGAATGCCGGTTGTGGCAACCTCACAACGTCACAGTGGTCAGTGTGCAGGCTCACATCCAGGGCGCAGGGTTGCCGGGGAGCATGAGAAGCGGGAAGCGCGCAGGTGCGCACCCAGCGGGCCGGATGCTCGGCGGCATCGGGCTATGAGCAAAAGAGCCCTGAGCCGTGTGAGGTGTGTTAGCGGTGAGTGAGTATTCTTGATACGAAACCCCCCACGACGGCGACACACACCAGTCGGCTCGCATCGGTTGCCTCCATGAACGGCGGAGCTATTCTCGCGTCCACACCACGCCTTGCTCGCCATCGTCCATCCATCCAACGTGGACACACGCCCATACACAGCTGGGGAGGACCACACTACTAGGTCACGCATGGCATCAGTTGGAGCACTTGGAGTGCAGTCATTAACCGCACATCCAGGGCCGGGGAGCTAAGAAGCGCACCCAGCGGGCCGGATGATTGGCATCGGGTTGCGGGCAGGAGAGCCCTAGCCCAGGGGGTGCGCGTTCGCGGGGAAAGGGCCGTAAAGTAAACACGGGTCTCCGAGAGGGCTCCGTGTACCGGGTTTCCCCTTAACTGCAGAACGCCCCCTCTACTCGGAGCTAGTGGACACGGACACTACGACACCACCCGTCACGTACACACACGACTAACTAACGTGTACACTGCCCGGCTGCGCGGCGGCTCCCCGGCGCGGGGGCCTCGTCCCGCACCCATCAGGGCGAATCTTCGGTCTGGTTCGGTCTCTTGCTCGCTTTTCGGGCGTCGCCCCACTGCCTCTGCACTCGTTTTTGATGTCTCTTCTTCGGAGGCGGCCCCCCCGCCCCACCTCCGCCGGCTAGCCCCATTGGCTCCGAGGGAGCTGACAGCCCGGGTGGGGCCTCCCCGGGCGAGGGCGGCGGCATCGTGTCTCGTCGCCACCCCTCCCCGGGAGGTCGGGCCGGCTCTCCCTGGTCGGCGAGTCGCGCCCGCATCCGTGGCCTCTCTATCGTTCTCGGCTCGCCCTTCCCCTCCGCCGGCTCCTCACTAAGCTCGGGGAGGCGCGGTCCCTCTTGTCGTAGATCACGGCGGTCCGGCCGCCGCCGCGACAGGTCTACCTCCGGTGGGCTCGCACGGCCCGACTCCACTCGCAGAGGCCGAGTCAGCTCGACTCTCACCTCCCTTGACAGAGTTGACTCCAGGCCTCACCCGGGGCCCTCCGATCCCGGCCTTCCGGCCCGCCGGCTGACCCGCTGTCTCCCCACGGCACCTCCCCACCCTCGGACCCCTCCCCCGGGTACCCCAGCCTCCGACGGGGCGGTTCCGGGTCCCCCAGGCTCCGCGTGGGTTGGAGCGGTGACGGCCACGCCGGCGGCGGGGGCGGAGGCGGCTGAGGGGGGGGGCGGGCATGGGGGCGGGTACGGCGGCGGCACCGGCGGTCGCATCGCTTGGTATGGGGCCCCGATGGCGGCCCCCTGACCCTGCGGCCACCCCAGCGGCGGGGGCGGAGGCGGTGGCGGGGGTGGCGGGTGCGGTGGCGGCACCGGCGGCCGCAGCGCCTGGTGTAAAGCCCCAGCAGCGGCCCCTTGACCCAACGGCCGCTCCAGCGGTGGAGGCGGAGGCGGTGGTGGTGGAGGCGGGCGTGGTTGCGGTGCCGGCAGCCGTGTCGCCTGGGGCGGGGCCACGGGGGCGGCCCCCTGCCCCTGCGGTCGTTCTAGCCGCGGTTCCACGCGTCGGCCGTCCACCTCACTCGTGGGGGCCGGCCTAGCTCTCGTCTCCCCTCGCGAAGGGGGGGTGGCAGGGCCCGGGTTCGCCGACGGTCCCGCTTCTCCCTCCCGCCGCTCCGCGCCGGGCCGTAGACTGCGCAGTAGCTGCGCCGCCTCCCCCTCACCCGGTCCCTCTCGATTCGGTCCCGCACCGACCGGATATCAAAGGCCGAGTTGTGTTCGGACAGCGGGCCCGCCGATGCCACACGCCTCTTCACACAGCAGACGTACGCCTTCATCGCCTGCCCCCCCGACGACGTCGGTCCCGGTGCAATGTCGTTGACGAGGTAGTCCTCCCCCTCCCACCGGAAAACCTGTCCAAGAAGGTCTGTCGAGCCAACCAGTCGTTTAGCCAGGCCCCGCACCTCCCGTGCTTGTACTGGCCTGAGGACGCCGGTGCTGGCCGCGAACGACAGACCGATCGCCCTGAGTTCCGCCAGGACCGCCCTCTCGCCCGCCACCGCGGCCTCTTGATTCATCTCGGCTTCTCGGATCGCCTTCTCCCGTTGTCTTGCTCTGTCTGCTGCCGGCACGAACCTCACCGGGCTGCCTCGTGCCCTTCCTGGCAAGATCCGCGCCGGGGGAGGTCGATCCACAGTTGCAGCCCCGGCTCGGGATGCGCTCGCCTGTTGCGACGACTGCCCCCCCCCTCGCCGCCAACCCGTCTCCTTGCCCCCTCTTCTCACGGACCACAGGGGCTGCACAACAAAAGCACACAAACACCCCCTGTCCCTGCATGGCGTGGCACAGGCGCGTCCTCATCCCCTCCTCCGCTTCCCCTTCCACCCGCTCAGAAATCCGTTCTAGGATGGCGCTAACCACCTCTTCAGCTACTTTCGTAGCCGCAGGTCCGTCTTCCGGCTTCACGTGGAACAATGTGCGAAATTTACCGCCGCACCCATGACAGGCGGCGAGCGAGCGTGGCCGTGGGGAAGCGCTCCGTCCCGAGCGACTCGATCGAGAGGGATCCCCACCGCTTGCCAGTGGCGCGTCACCTGTATCGCCCGCTGCTTGGCCACCCGAGCCACCATCCTCAGGGCGCCTCCCTCCATCCCGAGCAGCGCACCCGCCATCTCCGTCCGCCTCCGCCATTCCGTGGCTTGCAAAATTCTTGTGCTGATGGTATATGGCGGCGGCGGCGGCGGCTCGCCCTTCCCTCCGGCCGCAATTCCGATCCCGCCGCGCTCGCGGGAGGTGGCGCATACACCGCGGCACGGCCGTGGCTGCGCATACACCTTACGCCCTTTCTCCTCAACGGCTATCCGTGCTTGCTGTGCCCCTGCGTGGTGTGTTTCAAGTTCTTAACAACCCAAGGTGATAGAGGGCAAAAAGATCGATTGCGCTCTTGCCGATCCGCACCTACCTAGGCTCTTGGGTGGCGCGCCCCAGCTCTTCACAACGAACCTGGTTCTTGTGCTGGCGCCGTCCCCGGGCGCGGGCAGTTCGCAGCCGGGCTTTTCGACTGCAGCGCATGGTTCTCCGAGACGCGGAGCTCTTCGGCCACTTTGGGCTGCCGGAGGAGTCGACGCGCCGCACGCTAGGCCCTCCCGTCCAGACCGTTGACGCGGAGGACCTGACTCGCCGCCTGACTCTGGCGGTCGAGGCGGGTCACGAGTCGCTCGTCCGCCTCCTGCTCGACGCGGGCGCTGACGTCAACCGGCGCAACACCCGCGGCGTGACGCCACTGTACTCTGCGGCGCGGGCGGGCAGGCGCGAGATTGCAGCGAGCCTGCTCGGCGCGGGCGCGCTCGTTGACGCGAGCTGCGCGGGCGACGGTCGCTCGGCGCTGCACGGCGCGGCTCACGCGGGCGAGACGGAGCTGGTCTCGGCGCTGCTCGCTGCGGGCGCCAACGCGGGCATGCGCAGCAGCTCGGGCGAGACGCCGCTGCACCTCGCCTGCTCGCGTGGCCGGGTGGGTGCAGTGCGGCTGCTGATCGCCGCCCGGGCGCCGCTCGATGCGGTGGACGAGAGCCGTCGGTGGACTCCGCTCCACGCCGCAGCCGCCTCGGCCAGGACTGAAGCCGCCTCGCTCCTCCTCGACGCTGGCGCAGAGGTTGACGCTGCTGCTGCCGACGGGGCCACGCCGCTCGCGCTGCTTGCGAGGCCGCCTCGGCCGACGCCCTCGCGGCCTCGAGAGGCTCGCCCGTCGGGTGCGGAGCAGCCGGGTGGACGTGCGGCGCGGCAGCAGGCGAGGCCGTCCAGTGCCGGAGGAGGAGGAGGCGGCGGCGGCGGCGGCGAGGCGGCTGCGAAGCTGCTGCTGGCGCGTGGCGCCGACCCGGAGAGGCCGTACGGCGGCCGGGCGCCGCCGGAGGCTTGCGAGGGGCGGCGTCGGGCGGACTCGTCCCTGACCCTTCCCGGACCCTTCCTGCAGGCGCTGCCAGAGCTCGCTGAGGAGGGGGGTGCGCCGCAGGGGCTGTGCACTCTGCTCCGGCAGGCGCGAGGCCGGCCGAGATACAGCAAAGATACAACCGAGATGCAGCCGAGATGCAGCCGAGATGCAGCCGAGATGCTCCTAGATGCAGCCGAGATGCAGCCGAGATGCAGCCGAGATGCAGCCGAGATACAGCCCGCTTGTGGCGCCCCTCCGGCAGGCGCGCGCTGAGGCGAGGAGGAGGGCGCTCGAGCTGGCAGAGAGGGCGGCGGACCGGGCGGCGGCGGCGCTGCTGACGGAGGAGGCGAAGGAGCAGAGGCAGGCCTTAGGAGAGAGCATGCGGCGGCGCGCGGCGGCCGCCGCTGCGGGCCGGCGCGCGGATGCGGTTAAGGCGCGAGCGAGGGGGAGCGGCGGCCGAGTTGGCGGCGGGGCGGCGACGAGCGGCCGCGGTGCTGGGGTGTTGCTGCGAGAGGCGGCTTCGGCGGGCGCGGGGACGAGCGGGGAGGAAGGGGGGGCGGCGGGAGGAGGGGGGGGAGAGGGCGACAGCTGCGATTTCGGGAGCGAGGCGAGCGAGAGCGGCGGCAGTGCGGCGGGGAGGGAGGAGGGGAGGGAGCTTCCCCCACCTGCCTCCCCTCCGCCCCCTCCGCCCCCTCCGCTGCCATCGATCCCGCCCGAGCGAGCCGTCGCCCCGCCTCCGCCGAGCACCCCGGCGGCCCACTCCCTCTTCCACGCCTCCCTCTTTACCGCCAGCCCCTCCCACGCCAGCCCCGCCTCCGCGCCCCTCCCGCCCGCGCCTCCCCCCTCGATGTCTCCGGGCAACGTCCCCTCGACCGAGCCGCCGCTGCGGAGCGAGGCGCCGCTGCGGAGCGAGGCGCTGCTGCGGAGCGAGGCGCCGCTGCGGAGCGAGGCGCTGCTGCGGAACGAGCAGCTCCGCGCGCGCGTGACCTACCTCGAGCAATCTGTGGCGGCGCTCGAGGCGGCGCTGCGCCAGGCGTGGGCCTACGGGGCGGGGCACGCGCGCGCGGCGGCCGCAGGGGAGAGTCTCAGCGTGCACCAGCTGCTGCAGCTCGAAGCGGAGGCGGTCTCCACACTCGCCTTCGTGGTGCCCCGGCTGCAGCAGCTGCGGTGCGAGGCGCACGACGACCCGCCACGGCACCGCCCGGGCCAGCCCGCAGAGCAGATCTGGGAGCCTCGCGATACGCTGAGTAGCGGAGAATGATAACTTCACCCCCGGTCATCAGCCTCACAGAGGCGGGACTAAAAGCGCCCCCGTCCCAAAGCAAAATCAATTCCAAAGGGAAAGAAAAAAGAAAAAACATTCCGCCAAACGCGCTCAAGTCGCGGCGGTTGCGACGACCATGCACCACTTTGTCTCACGCGTCTCGGCCACGGCTCGCGGCGGGATGCCGGCACGCGCGCTGGCGACGGCCTTTGATGCCGTCGTCTTTGACAAGGACGGGACGCTGCTCGACTTTGCCGCGACGTGGAACCCGGCCATCTACGATGCGATCTGCGAGAGCGCGGGCTCAGACGGTCAGCTGCGCGCGCGTATCGCCAACGTCCTGGGCTTCGACATGGCGCTGCGCGAGCCGCTGCCCGAGGCGCCAGTCGTGCACATGGGCAACTCGGAGCTGATCGAGTTGCTGACACCGCACACGGACGGGCGTGCGCTGCTCGACGCGGCGGCCGCCAAGGTGGTGGCGCACGTCACGCCCGCCGCGCACGCCTCCGAGCTACTGCGAGCGCTTCGCGACGCGGACATCCCGTGCGCCGTCGCGACCAACGACGAAGACCGCAGCACGCGCGAGCAGCTTGGCGCGCTGGGCTGGCTCGGGTCCGAGCACGAGCCGGCGCTCATCTCGGCCGTCCGCTGCTGCGACAGCGGCCATGGCGCCAAGCCGGAGCCGGGGATGGTCCTGTCGGCCGCCGCCGCCCTCGGCGCGGCGCCTTCTCGCGTGGCGATGGTCGGCGACAGCGCGGCCGACCTGGTGGCCGGCCGGCGGGCGGGTTTCGCCGCCGTCATCCTCGTGGGGCCCGAGGCGTCGGTTGGGCGGCATGAGGGCCTGGCGGACGTGTGGATCCGAGATCTGGGCGGGCTGCTGCAGCCGCCGGCGGAGTGAGAGCCGTACGTTCCACGTTCGCCGTGTTTAAGTGTATGTGAGTCTCTAGTTCTCCTTGTACGCCTCTCGTCTCTCGCCTCGCGCCTTTTGCCTCGCCGCGCCTCGTCGCCCCTTGGCCTTGCCTCTCTCTGCCGCATGGTGGCAGCGTCCTCGTCGGCTACCAAGATACGCCGACTACCCCTCGCGAGTCGTGTGCAGGTGCATGTGCCGGGTGGTTTGCGGGCGCGAATTCTTCATTCTGAAATTCCTCTGTAAAATTCTTTTTGACATCGCTCATCGGTATGTGGGGGGTCGGGTCCCGGGTCGTTAGTTAGCGGAGCCCACTCAAGCGGAGCCGTGCGTCGGCGGCTACGTCGAGTGCCTGCAGACTCGACAAACACGATGTACGATCACACGTATGAGCTCTCACCGCCGGCGCCGCCAAATCCCCCGCCGCTGTGGCCGCCGCCGCCATCAAACGCCGAAGGCGAGTGGTCCGGCATAGTCCTCGCGGGAATCTCTTTCGCGAGCAGTTGCTGCCTCGTGCTCCTCTGCGGGCTGCTCCTGATAGCACGGCGGCGGCTGCAAATCCGGGCTGCAGCCACTCGCACCGCTGCGAGCGACCACGGCGAGTTGAGGAAGATGGAGCGGCTCCTCGACGCGATGCCGCAGCAGTCGTACCGGCGCTGCAGCTGCGCCAGCTGCGAGGAGGGCGGTTGCACATGCCGGGGCTGCTGTGGAGGCGCTCCGCACGGGAAGGGGGAGGCGTGCTCGATCTGTCTGTCGCAGTTCGAGGCGGAGCCGGCTCGGCTAGTCCGCCGTACTCCGTGCGCCCATTACTTCCACGCGGAGTGCATCGACCGATGGCTGCTGACGGAAGATACCTGCCCTCTCTGCAAGGTAGCAATTGGGGCGTGGGAGGGAGAGGCGACGGCTCTGGCTGCAGTGCAGGCTCCTCCGGCGGGTGAGGCTCAACTCGAGCTGGAGGTGCGAGGCGAGGAGCGGGAAGACTCGGATGGCGGTAGGGTCGGGGAGAGGGAGTCCGACTCCGTCTGGGACGGGCACGGATGACATCGCTCGATACGTTTTTCGTGATTCCCTGGTCAGGTTGTTGTTTTTCTCAGCCGAGACAATACATGCGGGACATTGCGCGTCCCAATGTGCAATGTCCGCAATGAAACTTAACGCCCATTGAAACCGTGGAGCGTGGTCCTGTGAGATCCCAGGTTCAGAGTTCAGCACTGAGCCCTGGTCTGACAGCCTGACAGCAAACCCCGGACAGCGCCTGACCAGTGCCTGACAGCGCTGACAGCGCACTGACAGCACTTTCTCCGACAGTCTGACACAGCACGTATCTGACAGCCTGACAGCAGAGTCTGACAGTCGAGGTGCTCCGTCGCTGTCAGGCCCTAACGTGACAGCCTGACAGCTGCCCGACAGCCCGACAGTTGCACACAGTGGCCTGACAGCAGCGCTGACAGCCCGACAGCAGCACAGACCACCGTACACAGTCAGACCCCGTAGAGCCTCTTTCTTGTGCCCCATGAGGGTATAACAAAACTATTACATGCAAAGACATGTGAGTGTGGTCCATGTAGTCATGGGTGGTCATGGGTCTCTCTCTCAACCCTCCCGTCCCACACCTCTGCGCGTCTGCGGGGACCCCTCTCTAGCACACCGGCGGCTGTGCTACTACAAATGAAGCTACCAGCTAGCCTTCTGGGGCCCTACAGTCATATGCCTACGGCGTCTGGGTGGGGGTGGCCGCCGCCGTTTGTGGTGTGCCGCCGCCGCCGCCTGCGCCTGCGCCGCCATATGCGCTCCCCAGGCGGCCGCCGCCGCCGGCGTGGGCATCGAGAGAGGGGACGTACGTAAGAGCCACATACATTGATAGAGAGAGAGTCTTCCAGGCGAAACTGGATCGTGATTCTGGATTCTTCTGGAAGAGAGAGCTGGAAGAAAATCGGGTTTGAAGCATCGTCGGCGAGGGCGTGTAGTTTATAAAGTGTTTTCTTTTAGGTTGCGCGCCTGGAGACGTGGCGGGAATTGTCGGTTCCTCGCCCCGAGGTCTGGCTGCACCAAGTGCGCCATTCCGCAAACCCTAACCCTAGGTCGCACGGTAGTCCCGCCGGGTTTTCGCCCTGCGCTTTTGCCGGCTCGCCCACCAAAAGCAGGGTGGCGAGCGGACCGCGCACCGCCACACGAGCGCCGTGGCTGGGCCGGTGGGAGTGGAGGAATGTGGGTGCCGGGCTCCCCTGCGGTCTTCCGTGGGGGTGAGAGACTGGATCTCGCTCCCGGCGCTATTTCGCGCCTCCCCTCCCGCCGCGCCTGCCTGAGCGGCAGCTCCGCGTCTCCATCTTTTTTTTGAAGCGCCTGCCATCGGGCAGCGAGCGGCCTTCACCGGCCGGTGCTTCGGGTGTTTTTTAGTATGATCGTCACAAAAAACGCGCTAGCTCAAACCTCTTTCCGCCTCAGTGCGCGCACCCGCCAGCGCACCCTCGACCGCGCCCGCTGCGGCGGATCCAAGCCAGTCACTCACGTACTCGCGCGCGTCAGAGGGCGACATGCTGAGCAGGAAATCGACGGTGGCCTCCCCATCCAGGTCCTCGCCCCGCGCCGCGCTCAATAAAGCGTACGCAGCCTGCTCGCGCGCAGACATGGCGGCAGGCGGCGGAAACGAGTCTGCACGAGCGCCAACGCGCCGGCCTCGGCCGCGCGCCACCTCAGAGGGTGTCGGCGGAGCGTCATGGACGGCCTCCGCCCTCGCCCTGCTCGCCGGCCACTCGGCGACCGCCGCCCCGTCCGCCGCCGCCTCCTCGCCGCTGAGCGCGAGGGCGAGCCTGCGCGGGAGGAGAGCTGAGAGAGGAGAGCTGAGAGAGGAGAGCCGGGAGAGGAGAGCCAGGAGAGGAAGAGTGGACACCCCCTCCGGGCTGACCTAGACGGCTTCGGGCTAGCTCTCGGCCAGATCTCGACTAGATCTCGGCCAGATCTCGACTTGATCTCGGCGAGCTCTCGGCTAGATCTCGGACCTCAGAGCCTCCTCCTCGCCCATCCCGCCGTTGAAGGCTGCAGAGGCGGCCCCGGCGCCCAGAGGCGGCGGCGGCGGCTCCCCGTCCCACCGCGGCCGCGGCGGGTGCGATGGCGGCTCTGCTGCCGCCTGTCGCCGCAACTGCTCCTCGCGCAGCAGCTGCTCCTCGAGCTCGTCGTCGGTCGACGGGAGAGAAGAGAACGCGTCGCTCTCTCCATCGCCGCTGCCGCACCCTCCGCCGTCGCCTCCGCCGTAGAGGCCTCCGACCGGCCGCCCAGCCGCCGCAGCCTCCTCGGCAGAGAGACGGATCGCCAGCGCGAACGCCTGCAGATGGCTCCGAGCCCGTCAGGCCCGCGGTAGCCTGGCACCCTCCTCCCTGCTCCTCCCTGCTCCTCTCTGCGGGCGAGCGCGCCTCCTCCTCGCTCAAATCGCCCCACAGCTCCTCGCACGTCCTGTGCAGCGGCCCCGCACCACCGCCCGCCGGGCGGAGAGCCGCACCGCCGCTCCGCACCTCTCTCTCCCACTGCTGCCTCTGCACCGCCAGCCTCGCCTCGATCGCCTAGGGGCGGCGCCGCGCCCCGTCGCTCGCCCCGGGCCGTGCGCACAACACCGCCCACCCCCCTCCGCCGCCTCGAGAGCGCCGTCGCGCAGAGAGAGAGCGATCGCCGCGTCGAGTGCGGCCTCCTCCTCCTCCTCCTCCGCCTGCGCCTGCGCCTGCGCCTCCGCCAGCGCCGCTGCGGTTGCCGCCGCGGGCGTTGCCTTCGCGCCGCTCCTCGTCGCGTGGCGACCTTCCTCCCCCCAGCCCTCCTCCCCCCACCCCTCCACCCCCCACCCCTCCCCCCCCCACCCCTCGTCCGACAACCACTCGTCGCCCGACCAGCCATCGCCGTCGCCCAGCGCGAGCCGAGGCCGTCTGCCGCGCCCCCCTCCGCCTCCGCCTCCGCCTCCGCCTCCCCCCCCGCGGGAAACCCGCCCGGCCGACACCGCGCCGCGACCGCGACCGCGCGCCGGCGGCGGCACAACCGCCGGCGCAACCGCCGGCATAACCGCCGGCGCAACCGCCGGCACAACCCCTCTCGCCGTGCGCCGGACGGGCCGCCAGCCTGCAGGAGGCGGAGGAGGAGGCGGCCTCCCGCCCTGCCTCCCGCCCTGGCCAGACACAGACGTCAGTGAGAGGGAGCGGCGAGGGGCGGGGCGGGAGCGGGGAGGAGGGGCGCGTGGAGAGGGGCGCGGGAAGGCGTGCGAATAGTGAAGCACAAGGGCGGCGAGGCGACGGCAGACGCAAGGAGAGCTCTCACCGGCGCGCGGTGCGGCGACGGCGACGCGCCAGCGCCACCCGCCCGCGCGGCGCCGCTGCGCGCTTGTGCGCCGAGGGAAGCCTATCTCGGTGGGGTGGGTGGTCCGAGATGTAGCCGAGGTACAGCCGAGGTACAGCCGAGGTACAGCCGAGGTACAGCCGAGGTACAGCCGAGGGAGGTATCGGTGGGTGCGGCTGTCTCGTGCACGGTATCTCTCGGCGGCGGAGGAGGAGACCTGGACGAGGCGGCGCGCCGCGGCGACGTCAAGCCGCTGCCCTCCTCCCGCCTCGCTGCCCGTGCCCGCCGCGCCTCCTCTCGCTGCGCCTCCTCTCGCTGCGCCTCCTCTCGCCGCCGCGCTGGCGCGCGCCGCGCCGCCGCCGCGCGCCGCCGCGAGCCTCTGGGCTCGCGTCTGCCTGCAGAGGGGGAGCCGGGCGCAAGTCGCGGGCCGGCGGGGGGGGAGGCGGCGTCTGAGGCGGCGAGGGCCGAGGTTGCCGAATGCGGCACGCCTCGAGGTACACGGCTCGGCTACATCGCGGCTACATCGCGGCTACATCGCGGCTACATCTCGGCTACGTCGCGGCTGCATCTCGCCTCGAGGCGCACGGCTCTGCGAGCATCCCAAGGCAGCGCAGCGCCGCCGACAGCTCCTCTGCCGTCTGCAGCACCGCAGGTCTCTCCGCACCTACCCAGCCCGCACCCCTCCTCACCGCCGCCCGCCCGCCGGAGCAGGAGAGAGACTCTCACGCCACCTGCTTGCCCGAGAGAGCTGGCCTCGAGGGACAGGGCGGGGCCCCCCTCCTCGCGAGCCCGGCTCCACACCTCCGGCAGCCGGGACCAGTCCTGCAGGGGCGCGAAGGCGTGATCCAGCAGCCAGGCAGAGGGGCCGGGGCCGGGACGGGACGGCGGCGGGGCAAGCGACAGCTGTCTGGACGGAGCGCGGCGAGGGCGCTAGCAGCAGCCGTTGCGACGGCTTGGGAGTGGAGGCTCTCGGGTTGCACCTGGTCCCAGTACGGCCAGCCACGCCAGAGCGCGCAAAACGCGTCGTAAGGGCTGCGCGCACCCGACGCCTCTGCGAGAGAGCTGCTGCCCGTTGTTGCCGCTCGAGTGGCGGCCGCCACACGCTCCGCGCTCCAGCGTGGCCGATCCCTCGGCGGCCGTGCGGCGGCCACGGCGGCGTCCGCAGCGGCCGCATCCTCCTCGCTCTCGTGCGGCCGTGCGGGCTTTGCGAGGCCACGCACGATGCCGGCACGAAGGAGCCACGCACTGAGCTGCTCGATCAGGCTGCCCTGGATCTCAAGGCCGCCGCCGTGCAGTGTGCCTCCCGTCCCTAGAGCAGCCTTGATCGCAGCGAGCAGCCCTGGCACGTCGCCACCACAGTTTTCGAGGATCGTGACTGGTTTGCCATAGCGCCGCTTCTCCACTGACAGCGGCAGCCCGCCCTTGCGCGTGGCACGCACAAAGTAGTCGGGCGACATAGAGACTGCGGCCGCGGACACGCCCGGGCCGCGCAGCAGCCAACCAGTGGAGCTGGTGTTGTTCGGAGCGCTACCCGGGTACTTGCTCGGCGAGCGCGCGCGCTTACCGCCGAGCGTCGGTGCTCGGAAAAAGAATTCGTGAGTCGACTCCAAGTGCTCCACCAAGTGGACAGAGTAATGGCTGATCTCTCTCTCCTCCAACACACACAGAACAGGATCAGGCATCGTGGCAGAGAATGCAGACCGCCCTCTCCGCACGCGTTCGCAGATCAGAGTACAGAGATCATATGTTTACACGTGAAGAACTCACGTGAAGAGAAATGCTGCGGCGCGTCTCTGCCCGCACAAAAACCACGGCCCGAAATCTCTGTCCACGCAAAGACACAGCTCCTGGCCCCAAGATCACACACAGATAGTCCTCTGTTGGGGAGCCTGCCATACCCCGCGCCCTCACCGCTTATGCCAGCGCCGCCCTAGCTGCGGCCGGTCGAGACAGCCCCAGCCAGAGGGCGGCGGCTGGCCACCGCCCCCGGTCGAATGACCGAAGTCCGAGCACGAGGAGGGCGCCGATGCCGACGCTCGCCACAACCCCTGCAATCACCCTGCCACGCTCCGGGCGCCGCCGGCAGGGCTGCGACGCGCCCGCGTCCCGGCGCCCCTCGGCAGCCTCGGCGGGGCAGCGCGCAGACTCCGCACCTTCGATCCGCGCGAGGTGTGCCTCGGCGGTGCGCGACAGCTCGGCCGCCAGCCGCTCCGCGTGCAGCTCTAGCTCCCTCGAGAGCTCCGCATGCAACGCCTCCGCCTCGATCCGGAGCTGATTCCGCCAGCGCTGCACCCCGGCATCTTTGGCGTCATCAATGGCGAGGACGGCCTCGGACACCGAGCGTCGGTAATCCACGGCGGCCTCCCGGTAGACTGAGAGGAAGCCCTCACCCACAGACCCGTGCAGACCCTCGCAGGCCAGGTCAGACCTGATGCTGTCGGACGAGGAGAGGCTGTTATGGCTCTCCGCTAGACGCGTCCGCGGAGTCGAAGGCGAGCCAGTCCTTGGACTGGCGGGTGGCGGGCCGCTACCAAAGCTCTTGCGAGGCAGCCCGTTTGCCTTTCGGGGCGAGCGTCTCTGGTCCTCATGATGCAGTCTCTTGAGCTGCGCCGAGATCGCAGCCTGCCGCTCGCGCCACGCCTCCTTCGATCGCACACTCTCCCGCTGCTGGTCGTCCACCACGCGGCGCATATACGTGTGTTCGCGTTCAGGGCGAGTCGACGTTTCAAGCGTCGGACGTCGTTACTACCCGGTACTCAGCGGTGAAAAATCTGTAGCCTCGCGCGGAGTCTACAAAAATCCTCTTGACTGTCTATGAGGAGAAGATTCTTGGCACGGCGCGCCGATTCAAGGGCTAAGTGCCCCACCATCACTCACTGGCTCGCAGTTCCATCACCATCAGTAATATTCCACAGACACGACAGAGTGGTTAGTTAGTCACATCACACTTTAGTACTTTAGCACTGGATAGTGTCGATCGATTCCGCATCGTACGGGACCCCTCGATCGTCTCGCCCTCCCTCGCTGGTGTGTTCATCGGGGGGGGGGTCATAACAAACACGGTACAGGATCGAGGTGCACGCTGCCGAAGCAGTGTCGTCCGCCCCCCTCTCCTCGACGGCGGTGGCGGTGTGACCGATCGAGCTACAAGAGTAGCTCGTTCAGCAGGATCAGGGGTGGGTCGAGCAGTTCTCACTTCCTCAATGGGTGAGCTTCACACTTACATATAGCATAGCAGCTCGTGCGTGAGAGAAGCATAGATTCATAGTCTCCACTCCAACTTATTTGATCCAAGGGCTCACACGCCGCTCAAAAGTCTTTAATACTTTAATTTAACTTGCATTTACATAATCATTAAATGCCCCACGAGCATCTTCAGATGATTCGAGCATATCCCAGGATGCTCCGGCATCTTAGTTGAAAAAAAAACATCTAGAGATGCCGTCGAGCACATATACAGAGGCAAGACAGTGATCAGGTAGGGCGCATCTTAGATGCATATTATCTCAAGATGCGCATATCATCTGTAGATGGGGGGGTCGCCGCCCCTGACGTACGTATACATGAGACACACACAGAGCTGACACACAGTCCAATATATATGTTTCTTGATTTTCTTCTCTCTCTCTCTCGCTTTCTTTTCTTCCGGTGTTGTTCTCAGTGTAATCTGTCAGCACATAAATGTTCTCTCGATCCAGTGCTGATGTATGATGTTCACTGATGAGTTGAATTGACAAAATCAAAAAAAGAAAGACCCGGTGCACACATATCGCGCGTTGAGCGCGTTATCTCACCATGAAACACAGGAACCGTGGTAGAGTTTTGGAGTGAGCGCGGGTCAGCTCGACAGCCGGCCCAAGCCCGCGGGCAGGGAGCGTGGCCGGAGGAGGGCATGCTGCTGCTGCTGCTGCTCGGCGCCCTCGGTGATGACGCCGAGCACAGCTTCCTGTTCACAGCGTCGGCGCAGTGAAGGGCGAGTGCTCGCCGTCGGGGCGTGCCGCCTAGGCGGCGGCTCCTCGTCCGAGGACCCGTTCGAGGACGAGCACGACGAGTGCCTGCCGAGGCCGTCGTCGAAGGAGACGTCGAGCCGACCGACAGCAGTCGAGCGCTGCCTGTGGAGCGTGCGGGCGACGGAGAGGAGGCGCGCCATCCTCAGCCAGACCCAGGCCGCCATGATGGAGAGGAGGGCGACCTGCGCACCCGCACCGAGGGGCTCGGAGCGCGGCGCCTCTCCATGCGAGCCCTCTGCCGCTGCTCTCCATGCGAGCCCTCTGCCGCTGCGAGCCCTCTGCCGCTGCGGCCCCTCTCTCGCGCGCCAAACCGAGCTCTCCACATCTCGGCTTCATCTCGGCTACACCTCGCCTCCATCTCCCGCGCCAGCTTGAGCAGAGGCAGTGCAAACGAGACGAGGGAGAGGACGCAGACGGCGGCGTCGAAGACGTTGCCGCACTGCCCCCAGAAGGCGGCGCGCTGGCGCACGATCCGTAGCGCCGTCTCTCCAAACAGGCCCGCGGTGAGGTAGAGCTCGACCAGAAAGAAGAGCCTGCGAGGAGCGGCGGCTGTCGGAGCGATAGGCAGGCACCAGCGGCGGGCGCGAGAGCGCGGGCTGGCGGCGAGGCGACTCGAGCGTGTCCGGCAGTGTCGGCTGCGCGTAGATGTGCGTCTATCTCACGCGCCACGAGTCGGGATAGTCGATTCGCCGCTCGTGGCCGGGCACCGCCCAGGGGTGGAGGATCCAGACCACCTCGGTGACGGAGGCGGCGAGAAGCGAAAAGTAGTACACGCCGCACGAGCGCGAGTATAGTAGCCGCGTCGCGATCGTCTGCAAATACTCATCACTCGTCACATTGTGCACGTCACCCTTGAGCAGCGGCAGCTCTTCGACGATCTGGTCGCACGGGAGTCTCATCCTGCGATGCGCACTGCGTCCGCAAAGCACGAGCAAATTCCTTTCGCCGACCTGCGCGCCGAGCAGACGGCGCCGCGCTGCGGCTGTCGTGTGGGTTCTACGTCTTTCAAGAAAAAGAGGTCGGAGACCGATCCGTGTTTACCTTAAGGCCCTTGCCCTGCGAATGCGCACCCCCCCTAGCTAGGGGTCAGGGCTCTCTAGCCCGTAGCCCGATCCCGATCATCCGGCCCGCTGGGTGCGCTTCTAAGCTCCCCGGCCCTGGATGTGAGGCTGCCGACTGCACTCCAAGTGCTCCAAGTGCGATCGGCTGTGCGATTTGCGCCTAAGATTGTAGGTATATTGTTGGCAAATCCCTAAGATGGTAAGATGCGCGCGGACGTTTTATGTGTGGTGTTGTTGGTCGCGTCGCGGTCGCGGGGTCGCGCGCTCGGCCGCTCCGCGCTCGCTCGCTCCAGCCGCCACGGCCCACGCGCGCGCGGTTTCCGGGGGCGGTTGACGAATGACGAATCCTCTCGCTCTGTCCTCTGAAAACATGTCTGAAAACTAATTCCACTGATTTGTGGGGCTATCTCCACTGACCCGCGCCAGGAGCTCGTCCACCAGCATGCTGGTTCCCTGGCGTACTAGCGCATGATGCGCGCCCTCTGCAACAGCACAGCTGTGGCCGCGCCCAGTCCCACACCCCAGACGCCCAGACGCCCGGAGCCCCCTACCTCGCACCCCTACCTCGCTCCATCGCACCTACCGCGCCAAGCCCGACAGCCGCGGCCCGTCAGCTAGGCTTGGAGCGCCTCTGCCGCTTGAGCTTGTGCTGCGCGTCAAGCTCGGCGATGGCGCGCTGCATCGCCTGCGGCAACGGCCCCGGCTTTGCGGGCGGGTCGAGCATCGGCCTGCGCGTCGAGGGGAGGGGTGGAGGGGAGGAGGGGGGGGGGGGCGGGTGAGGCGGCGAGGACGCAAGTGGCGCAACACGCGTCAAGAGGGGACGGAGCCAGGCGCGGCATCTGAGAGAGCGGTGGACCTGGCATCTGGGGCGTGTCTGGAGAGAGGTCTAGGGAGAGGTCTAGGGAGAGGTCTAGGGAGAGGTCTAGGAACACGTCTAGGAGCATCTACGCGCGGTCGGGCCTGCTCGCCGGCTTGGCGTCGGCGGAGCGCGCGACGATGCCGCGCAGCACCTCGTCCTCGTGCCGCACAAAGAGGTGACGCCCCTCGGCGGGCAGCTCCTAAGTCATGAACCAGAACTCACCAGTGAAGGGCCGAAATCGAGAAGATAGGCGTGGCCGCCCCTCGGGCAGCTCCTCGAAGTGGCGGAGGCAGGCGAGCTGGCGGCCGCCGCGCCCCTTCTTCTCGCCGCCGCGCGAGCGGTCCGTCCCGATCTGGACGAAGGAGAAGTGGCAGGTGTGGCCGCACCGGAGGCAAGCCGGCCCGCGCCCGACGTTGACGGCGCGGTCGGACTCGTGCATCCGAACCTACCGGCACGACAGGCAACGACTGGCGCCGGGACGACGGTGCGTCGACCGGCGGGGCGAGACGCGCTCGTGCGGCTGCACCTCGGGCACGCCTCTCGAGCGCACGGAAGCGCGCGCGCGAATCTCTTCGTCGACGAGCACCTGGCGGCGAGGGAAGGGGGGGGGAGGGGACTCACGGAACCAGCGCCACGCCGCCTTGAGCCTCGAGCCTCCTGCGCGCAGCCCTCCCTCCGCGCAGAGGGCGCAAGTCTCGAACCCATCTCGGCCCATCTCGGGTCCTCCCGGCGCTCGCTGCCCTGAGCCGCAGCGCCGCCTGTCTAGGTAGTGTCTCGGAAGTCTCTCGGAAGTGTCGCTGCCTTGAGCCGCACCGCCGCCTCCGCGGAGTGGCGAGCTTCCGCGGCGTCGAGGAGGAGGTGCTCCAAGTCGATCGCCGGCTCCTGAGGGTCGCCGAGGGTTCGCCGAGGTTCGCCGAAGGTCGCAGAGGGTCGCCGAGGGAGAGGAGGGCGGGTAGGAGAGGAGGGCGGGTAGGGGAGGGGAGGGGAGGGTGCGCGGGGCGAGGGTGCGCTCTCTCCTTGCCCAGCGTGCGGTACGCCTCCGAGGCGGAGAGTGCGTACGGCAGCCAATCGGCGAGCATGAAGTTGACCGCCTCGGCGGCGTTGAAGCCGAGCGAGAAGCCGGCGTGGTAGGCCTGCGGCCAGGCGAGCGTGTGAAGAATGCCATCTCGTGCCAGCGTGGTAGGCGGTCAGACAAGAGAATGTCTCGTGTCAGTACGTAGGCCTGGGGCGGAGCCACTCGCCGCTGCTCAACGTGAAACTGCGCTGTGCGTTCCGTGGCGTGGCGGCAACGTGACGACAACTCGCGCTGTGTCTCGGCAGTGTCTCGGCAGTGTCTCGGAAGTGTCTCGGAAGTGTCTAGGAAGTGTCTAGGAAGTGTCTAGGAAGTGTCTGGGCCTGCGGCAGCGTGACGACGAACTCACCCGGCTGCTGCACGGCGCGGCAGACGGCGACCCCGCGGCTGGTGAGCATGTGCGGCGGGATCATGGACGCCTTCTTCTGCAGCAGCAGCGGGTCGGCGGCAACGTCGCGCGGGAAAGCCGCGTCGGCGAAGACGGACTCGAAGGCGGCGGCCTGGCGCGGCGAGACGCCGTACCTGGTTGATTAATTAGGCCAGGACTAATTAGGTACGTGTTAATTAATTAGGCCTGGCGCGGCGAGACGCCGCACCACGTCTTTGGCGCCCCTAGTTAGTTCACACGAACTAATGAGTGGAGTAGCAATGAAGCCGTGCCACAGTCTGTGTGGCGCGCCCTCGTGCAGGTACGAGATCGAGTACATGTGGCTGTCCTCGACGTGCCAGCAAAACATCGCGAAGAGCATCCCGAAGTAGAGCATCGGCGTGTTCACGCCGGGGATGTCGTACCGCACGAAGCGCAGCAGCGACGCGTCGTGGCTGGCGATCTGCTGCAGCGACCAGCGGGCGTCCCTCGCCGTTGGGCCGTCGCGCGCGCCTGACCGCAAAGGGGCGCTTCCTCCGGCTAGACACATCCTAGACACTTCCTCGACACTTCCCACGACACTTCCTAGCAAGGGGGCGGGCGCCCATCCTGGCGCGGTCTGGCGCGGTGAGAAGCGGCGGGGAGAGTGCGGGGGGGGGGGGGGGGTGCGGGGGAGAGTGCACAGGGGCGGGCCTGTGGTGGGGAGAGGAGGGCCGGTGCGGCGGTGCGAGGTGCGCCGGTCGGGAAGGCCGTCCCCTCGACGTCCGAGCAGTACAGCACGCGCGCCTGATCTCGGCAAATCTCGGGCTGACGGCGAGCAGGCTCGGCGCGCCGCTGTCGACGCCAGACACGCGCCTCGCTCTCCGAAGCTAGCCGCTCCCAGAAGAAGCGCTCCGCCGCCTCCGCCGCCGGCGGCTCCTCCGCCGGCTGACCCGGGAAGGCCTCGGACCGAAGCTCGGCGTCCATCTTCTTGAGCGCGCCGAGGGCGACAGAGGCGTACGCGGAGACGAAAGTGCAGATGAAGGGGGCGGCGTGGCCGCTCTCCTGTTCATCAATAGTGACATTAGTGTATTCATTAATTAAGAGACGTGGGGCGGCGTGGCCGCTAGCCTCGGCGCGCGTGCCGATCCTCTGCAGCCGGGCGGAGAACTGCGTCTCCTACTTCGTTACGACTAGCGTGTAATCCCTAACTGACCCATTCTCTGCAGCCAGGCGGAGAGCTGCGTCTCTCCTCGCCAATGGCGCTGTACGAGACGTCGCTCGGCGGCAGCACGCGGCCATACGAGCTCTGCTCCTGCAGCGGTTAGGGTAAGGGTAAGGGTAAGGGTTAGGGTCAGGGTTAGGGTTAGGGTTGGGTTAGCACGCGGCCGTGCGAGCTCTGCTCCTGCAGCGGCGGGGCACCCGGCGGGGGAGCCGTCCCAGCCACGGGACTGGCGGCGGCGGCGCCAGCGGCGGCAGCGCCAGCGGCGGCAGCGCCAGCGGCGGCGGCGCCGTTGGCGGCGGCGCTGCCGGCGGCGCCGCTCCATCGCGCGCCGGGCCGCGGGTGGGGCGGGTGGGGCGGGTGGGGCGGGTGGGGCGGGTGGTCGGAGGAGGGTGGCTCGGGTGGCGGTTGGGGAGGGGAGGGTGGCTCCGGCTTTGGGCGGGGCGCTGTCGGCTCTGCGGCGTCGGGTCCGTGGCGGAGGTGGAAGGTGTGAGGGGGGGACCAGCTGGGCGGAGGGCGGATGCGGCAGATGCCTGCAGAGGCGGGGAAGGGGGGGGAGGGTGCTGTGCAAGCCGCGGCGCGGCAAAGCGCCTTTCCGGGTGTGCGTGAAGAGACAACGCCGCAAGGTGCAACGCCGCAGGTGCAACGCCGCAGGGTGGTCAGCGGAGTGCTGGGCCAGCGGGGGAGGAGGGAGTGGGTGTGTGTGGGGGGGGGGGGGGTTGCAGAGAGGGCCCCGCAGAGCTGCCGCTTCTGCATCTACGCGGTGCGCGGCACCGTACTCGTAAAAGGAGCGCTGGACCTTGGGCCAGGGATCAGGGGTCAGGGGTCAGGGGTCAGGGGTCAGGGGTCAGGGTCAGGGTCAGGGTCAGGGTCAGGGTCAGGGTCAGGGTCAGGGTCAGGGTCAGGGTCAGGGTCAGGGTCAGGGTCAGGGTCAGGGTCAGGGCTAGGGCGGCTGCGCTCGTGCAAGACGCGTCTACGTCTCTTTGCGATGTAGGCGAGCGGCTCCTCGAGAAGAGTCGCTGACCTCTGCGCCAAGGCGCTACTCTGCGCGCCTTTGCGATGTAGGCCAGAGGGTCCTCAAACTCCTCCTCCGAAGGCGTGAAGAGGGGGGCGTCGCGCACCGCGGGCGGCGGAGGGAGCGGCCGCGCGCCAGAGCAGACCTCACACTTCGGTCCACCTGTGGGCGCGGCACGGACGTGTCACCGACAGGTCCCCCATGGGGGAGGAGACTGCCTTCATGCTCTCGCCCACCCGATGTGAGACGCATCGAGAGCTTGCGGCCGTGCGCGCGGCCGCACGCACAGGGGTCGCCCGCGGCGGACGCCTCGCGTTGCGCCCGCCGCCTTGCGCGCTCCCGCTCCGCCGCCTCCGCCGCCTCGATCTGTCTCATGTACGCCTTCATCTTTTCTGCCTCACGCCGGTCGACGGGACTATCTTGCGGCCGGCGCCACGGCGGCGAGCTGCGACCGCTTTCCGCGTGGCCGGGGGAGGCGGCGGGAGGGCTGCTCTCGTCCTTCGCCGCGGGCGCTGGCACCGCCGCCGGCTGCGCCTCCTTCTTCGCTTTGCCCTTTGCCGAGCCTTTGCCGCTGCGTGCCGGCTTTGCGCTCGGTGGTGGCTGCTTGGGAGGCTGCTTGGTCTCGCAGAACGAGGAGAGCGGGTGCGTGGCGACGAGGCGCAGCGCCGGCTCGAATGGATTCTCGGGAAGCTCACAGTATGCCGGCATGAGTGTCCCGAGTGGGCGGCTGTGGTGCCTGTTGACAAGAAACGCTCGCCACGCGAGCCTGGCTGTTCTTCACCTTCCTACATAGTGGGTGGGGACCCTGTCCTCTTCAGAAAAGATGGTCGGCGTCGGCGCGCGCCGACCAACGCGGCTGCTGTGGGCGTCATGACTCATGTGGCGCTGGCGGGCGTGGGACCACTAGACATTGTGGCGCTGGCGGGCGTGGGGACCCTGTCCTCTTCGCATCCCTCGTCCGTGTTCTCTGTTTTCTTTCTCTCCTTCCTTCTACCCCGCATGATCCTGTTGACAAGAAAAGTAGGTCCAACGTTCTGTCTAGTGTCTTCTGATCTGTGTGATCTGTTCGTTCTAACTCTCCTCGACCTCGTACCTCGACGCTCGAGGTGCGATTTTTTTCTTTGATCTTTCTCTCGCTGGCACGACAAGGGTGTGGAAGTGACTGGCACACACTACCTAGGTGTAGCTAGCGGCGGCACCTCACAGACATCGGCAGTTGTCACCATCGCTCGGCGTACGGCCGTAGGTCGCTCTCAAACGACCAGGCGGACTTGGGCTGCTGGTGCAACGCCCAGTAGTGCTCCGCAATGGCGTCGGGCTCGAGCAAGCCTCCGCGCTGCTTGAGCAAGCCATACTTCTCCTCGCCGAGCAGCTGCCGCACAAACGGCGTGTCGACCGGCCCGTCGATGACGACGTGCGCCACGTGCACGCCCTGCGGCCCGAGCTCGCGCGCCAGCGACTGCGCGAGCGCGCGCTTGGCGTGCATCGCCGCGGCAAACGCGCTAAAACTAGCCGCGCCTCTCAGCGAGGCTGTGGCGCCCGTAAATATGAGCGTGCCTTCGCCGCGCGACGCCATGCGAGCGCCGAGCGCCCGCGCAAAGTGGAGCGACGACAGCGCGGCAAGCTCCCAAGTCTTCCTGAACACTTGCGGCGTCGTGTCAGCCACGCTGAACTGAACATTCGCTCCAATGTTGTGCACGCCGAGCGCGACAGGCCCAGAGGACTCCTCGACGCGAGCCACGAACGCCTCGACGGACTCCTCATCGCGAAAGTCCACTGCAGATACCGTGAACGTATCGCCGCTCTGCTGCGGTGGTGGCCGGCGCCGCGCGCCGTGCACAGCGAGGCCGCGTGCGGCGCACATTCGTGCGACCGCGGCTCCTGTGGAGGCGCCGGCGCCGGCGATGATGGCGGAGGCCATTCACGGGTTCGACACAAGCACAAACAACGAGGGCCCCAGGAGACCGTGACAACAAACGCTCGAAAAACGCTCGAAAAACGCTCGAAAAACGAGTCCGAAGAAGGACACTCGGTGTAGGGAAAGAAAGAAAATGGCTGAAAGGACACTAGCCAAGTCCTCCCATCCCTCCCCTCCCTCCTCCTTGTCTGTCGACTTGTCTGAATGCTTTCTTTCTTTCTTTCTTTACTAGGCACGTGCAGGTGGGGACCCTGTCCTTCTCCCACCCCTCCCTCGCTTGGCGTGTCTTTTTTCTTTCTTTACACTAGGCACGGGACTGGCGCGCACTGGCACTAACACGACAAACAACACGAAAGAAAAGAAAGAAATCAGACACGCCAAGAGAGGATGGGAGGACGGCACGCCGCCACCACACAGGGATTTTAAGGAGAGGAGTGTGGTGCGCTTGTGCGCTAGCCGTCGCCCACCCTTGGGCGTCCGCCTCTTCCTATCTCACTTCGCAGTCCCTCGCTCGCCGATTCTCGCTGCAACCTTCATGCCACCTCGCGGTCGTCCCACTCTCGTCGTTCTCCCTCCTGTCGCTTCCTCCTCTGTCGCGTCGCTCCCTCTGCCTCGTTCTGCGACGCCGCCGCCGCCTGCCGACCCCTTGCTCTCGCGGCTTCTCCCGCCTTTCGGCGCAGCTCCGCTCTCCTCGCACACTCCGCCTGGAAAAGAAACACACTGAAAGGAGAAATCCAGGGTCCCCTACCTTCACACTGGTGTGAATACGTCCCGAACCCATACTTGGGACCCATAGCATGTTTTGGCCCCTCGAGTTTATCGAGCTCTCCTCGCGCCAGGACGACTCTTCTGACGCCCACTATGATCATTTGCCGCCAAGTCATATCGTTGCTCAGGTCCACTCTCGTTTCGGACACTTGTACCTCCACCGATGATGTTGGCGCTGGGGTCCCCTTCGGGTGCATCGTGACAGCTGACGACGGGATTGCTAGTGGCGTGTCGTCGTCGACGATTCGTCTTCCGGACTCCTCCCGTTCGGCGTGGCTCACCCTCCATGCCGTGAACAGGCGCCCTATCCATCCTATGTTCTTCTCTCGCTCCTCCGCCCTTGCCCTGGTCTTGTCGTTGTTTCGTACCCATGTCTGGATGGTGATCGAAGCTGCCTTCCACTACCTGCAGTTCCCTCGTCACCTCTCCTGCTAGCTCCTCTCTCTTTCTTTCGGGTATGGTAGGAGTCTGTGAGTGCGGGCAGCGTGCAGGCAATCACGGGCGCTATTTTGTCGTACTCCTCTCCGGCGAGCGCTCCAAATCTAGACCCCATTGCGTTTAAGGAGGCTGCCCTCGCGCGTCTCAGGAATGTGGCTGTGTCTTTTGAATCAGGCGCCGCCCGTTCCGCGTTCGACTCTTGCTGTCGCCCTCGCCGTGTGTTTGTCAAGCTTCCGCATGAAGTAATAACGCGCCTCTTCCTTATTTCCAGCGCAGCTGCCGCTCAGTATGTGCGCCAACGATGCCCCTGTGTGGCGGCTCACTGTCTCTACGGCTCGAGTCTCTAGCGGAGACGAAAGCGGACCATGCATTAACAAGCGATCCCACCACAGGATCTGTAGGTGCATACATGATCCGTACATGAAGGGTGGAGGGGCCCGTCCGCGGAACTAGGCGGCACGGGCACCCCCACTTGTCTCTTGTGCTTGAGCTTTGTCTCAACCACGTAAAATATTTTTCAGAGTCCCCCGTACAGATCTGTCTGAGTTTTGTTTTGTTCTGTCTGTGTTTGTCGGGACCCTCCGGTCGTCGATCGACCCACGATCTTTGACCCCCCCCCCCTCACCCAAGATAGAGGTCTCCACCCTCCTAAATAAAGCGACCGCGCCCCTAGCCGCGCCCGCGGGTGGGTCGGCTCGATTTACTGCTGGCGGCAGGGTGGAGGGCAGCGGCGGGCAGGCGCCCGCCTTGGCCTGCCTTGAGCTGCACCCAAATGGACGGTGGTTGGGAAGGAAGAGGCCGAGTGTCTGCGAAGAATTGGGTTGGAAGTTCTCCGATCGAAGCTGCGCGTGTCTCCATCGTTGAGCCGGCTTGTGTCGTTGTTGAGGCATTCGATGAGTGACGACATTCGATTCCTGCAAGCATATTTTGCTGCGCAGCACTCTGGAGCTCTCTACACGTACGCGCAGCCTCGGTTAATCGCGGGCAGCAGCTGGGAAGTGATCTCCGTGGCAAGCGACCGGCCCGCCATCCCCGGCAGAGGCATCCAACTCGTCCCTGTCATTTCCGGTCGCGCAATCCTGCCACAGGGCATGCCATCGATACCGGCGGCCGCGTTCGCCGACTGCGACTCCCTCACTTCCGTCGTCTGCCCGCGCTCCATCCAGGCCGTTGGTGACCGGGCGTTCTTCCAGTGCAGGTCGCTCACCTCCGTCACCTTCTCGCACGAAGGCGAAGGTGACCGGGCGTTCCAGTGCGGGTGGCCCTTTCCAGTCACCTTCTCGCACGAATGCGAACTCGGCCGGGCCTTCCAGTGCGTGGCGAGAAGGTTTCGGCCCCGGCGAGAAGGTTTCGGCGTCCTCAACGACGCGGCGTTCTACGCCTGCAGCTCCCTTCAGTTTGTGGCCCTTCCAGCCACCCTTTGCACGATCGGACCGGGAGCCTTCGAGGGCTGCACCTCCCTCACTCACATCGCCCTTCCCGCCGGCGTGAGACACATCGGCAGCGACGCCTTTCTCTCTTGCCGATCCCTCAAGCGCATCGTCTTCTCCCCCGCCCTCATCTCCATCGGACAGAACGCTTTTCGCGGCTGCTCCTCCCTCGACCGCGTCACGGTGCCCCTAACCGCCGTGTTCCTCCACGCCTTTCCCGTCACGACGGTAGTGGTCCGCCTCCCGCCCGAGAGCATGCGCGCCCTGCAGCTCTGGTACGACGCGATCGACGCCGCGCTCGCCCACAAGCGCTGCCGCCACCTCCTGTACGGCTGGCTAGAGCGGGCCCAACTCCGGCTCGGCTCCTACGGGGCCAACGGCGCGGCACGCAAGCGCGACCGCGAGGAGTTCGAGGGCGACTTTGCGCACCTCCTCTAGTGTGCAGAGCTGCCGGGCCGCTCCTCCCCTGGTGGCGCTGCGGAGCGCTGCGTCGGTTCAAGATGCGTGAGGGGCTAGGTGATCAAGGGGAGGGCGTCGAGAAGGGAAGGTGGTGGTTGGCTGCTGCGCTTTTCTGTTGTTGTCCGATGTCCGCCACACAGGGGTTTTGTGCTGGTCCGCCACACCTCACATCAGAGTCGACATCAGAGAGAGAGAGAGTGAGAGGCCGAGAGAGAGATTGAGTTTGAAAACCAACATGTGTTAGTGGCCAGTGCGCGCCAAAAAGAAAAGAAAGAAAACAGACACCCCGGGATGGATGGGAGGACGGCACGCCGCCACCACACAGGGAGATTGTGAGTGTGGACTGTGGTGCTAGCTAGCTAGCCGTCGGGCGTCGCCCACCCAAACCCTTGGGCGTCTGCCTCTTTCTATCTCCCTTCGCAGTCCCTCGCCGATTCTCGCTGCGACCTTCATGCCACCTCGCGGTCGTCCCACTCTCGTCGTTCTCCCTCCTGTCGCTTCCTCCTCTGTCGCGTCGCTCTCCTCTGCCTCGTCCTGACCTGCGACGCCGCCGCCGCCTGCCGATCCCTTGCTCTCGCGGCTTCTCCCGCCTTTCGGCGCAACTCTGCGAAGCTGTGAACAACAGTTCCTTCAGCACCCCGAAAATGATCGCCCTTCGGGCACCTTCCCACGCGCCTACGGGCACCCCAACACTCCCACACGCCGAGCCACGCGCGGCCGGCGCCTCTCATGCCCTTCTCCACGCACACCGCGTGAAAACTGCGCGTACGTCCCCGCGCGCACGCAAACACGCGCAGCGCCATTTCAGAGCTGTGCCATGTGCGTCTGCCCTGTGCTGGCGCCCCATGGCCGGCCCGCGCCGCCCGCACCAGCCACGCGCCTCTCGCACCACCAGACCCAGGCGCACGACCACTCACGCCGACGCGCGCGCCGCAGTGCACCTCTCACTGCAGTCAGCGCCCATTGCACAAGCGCCTGCACCTTCTTCAGGCACCATACCGCACCGGAGCGCGACGCGACCGGCAAGACGCTTCACCGCGAGGCGCGCGCGGCGGCACGCCGCGCGCGCAGGCCACCGAGCTCGCGCTACGTTACCCGAGCAGGGCTGCTGTGCAGTCTGCATGCAGACTGCACAGCAGCCCTGCTTGTTCTGAACATTCAGCCCGCGTGCTCCGCGCTGCGCCCCTGCCGCCACGCGCCTGGTCTGCACTGCACGAGGCGCGCGCGTGGCACGCTGCGCGCACGCTCCGCCATCCGTTCAGTCCGCTGTCCAGTCTGCCTGCACACAGCACAGAGCACACACTGCCAGCCTGCCTGCACACACAGCAAAGTACACAGCATACAGCACCATGTGCACGCATACGCCTAACGACGCAGCCCGCACCCCACAACAATAGCCTGCCTCACGCCTCACCACGCCGTCTCGCGCTCACACCGCCAGCAGCCCGATCAGAGAAACTGCAGCGCGGCCTGCAGTTACCAGTTTTCTTTCTCTGTGCATTCTGAGACCTTTTCATTCACCCCGCCGCCGCGCCTCCCCGGGCACTCACCGCAGCAGTGAAGATGTGAGTCGAAGTATGGGATATCGACCGAGCCCGCGCCTGCCGCACAAACGACAAAGTTCCGTTTCTTTTTACTGCCATAAAAGAAACCGAAAAGAAAAAGCTCGTTATAGAAAGAAAACTGACAGGAAAGAAAAAACACCGCGGGGACCCACTTCCCCCCTCCCCCCCGCCCCCCCGAGGCTCAGAAAATAAAAGAAAAACAGCCTAACCCCAGTAGGTATAACGCCGAGTGCCAGACCACCAGGGGGCAAGTGTGTGTTGGAATCCCAACTCCACTGGCGGTCTCATCTCAGTCTAGCGACCTTCCGCCGGCTTCTCACCGGCAGTCTCTCACTACCACGGGCACACTGACACAGGGGTGGCAGGGGCGGCGGCATGAGTCTCCCACACACTTATGCCGGCCTCACTAGAGGTGCGGCCTGCGCGTGTCCTCGCCCTTGGGAAGGTCTTGGGGGGGAGGGGAAGGGGCTGTGTGTCTGTGCATGCATGTGTTCTCTCTCTCTCTCTCTCTCTCTCTCTCTCTCTGTGTGTGTGTGTGTGTGTGTGTGTGTGTGTGTGTGTGTGTGCGTGTGCGTGTGCGAGCCGCCCTGAACGCCACGAGCGCGCCGCGAGCGCCGTAGCGCCGCAAACGCGGGCGAGCGCCGTCGGCAGCGCGCGACCGCCACCCAAAATATGTATGTATGTATGTAGGAAGGTGAAGAACAGTCAGGCTCGGACTGGACATAAATAAATAAATAAAACGGGCACGCCAAACGAGGGGTGGGAAAAGGACAGGGTCCCCACCTGCACGAGCAGGATCTTATAAGGTGTACATAAGGACGATCAGGGACACGGACGGGAGCGGGGAGCGCATCGCGACACGGAGGGGGGCTGGGCAGGGTTCACCCACACGACAGGGTCCCAGGGAGTCCTCTCTCGTATAGGACAGGTTGCACCCGGCGGCACGGGGGCAGGCGCGGGCCTCCTACTGGTTGCGCTCTCCTAGTTCTCCTGCTCCTGACAAGGGACAGCGACAGGCTCGCAGCACGGTGGACTCCCTATTCCACTGGCAATCTCTCTCGACTAGCGACCTTCCTCCGGCTTCTCACCAGCAGTCTCTCACTGGGCACACTGACAGAGGCACCCAAAAGCGGGAGCGCTCGTAAAATTCTTTTCCCGTGTAGAATTTTATGTTCTTCTCTCGTTCCTCTGCCCATACCTTGGTCTTGTCGTTGTTTCGCACCCATGTCTGTATGGCAATCGAGGCTGCCTTCCCCACCACCTGTAGTTCACACGTCACCTCTCCCGCGCGAAACCTTCTCTTTCTTTCATCCCAAGCTAAGCCAGTGCGCGCCAGTCCCGTGCCTTCCAGCCTCGCCCTCGCGGCGGTTGCCTTCGCTCAGTACGGGGCACTCGGAGACAAGGCAATGGAGGCGCGAGAGGCGCTCTCTCTCGCCTTCGGTGTGCTCCGCGCGTGGCCAGGTGCCTTGGGTCGCGCGGCGCGCGAAGTGCTCCCTTCTGAAGCGGCGCAACCGAGTGCCGGCACGCCGCTGCAATCGCTGCATGACGCGCTCTGCATGTTGCGTGCGGAAGCGGCGGCCGTCACGGCTGACCCGCTGGCAGAGCCGCCCGCGTGGCTGCTTGGCGCGCTGCGCGTGGTCCTGCTCGTGCTGCAGTCGCCCGAGACCCAGCTGGAGCAGCTGCAGCCGGGTCGCTCCTCCGCATGCTTACAGCAGCTGAGGCGGGAGAGCGCCCGCCTGCTGTGCGACGCCCTGCGGCTGTGCGAGCGGAGGATCGCGGGTGCGGCTGGTGGGCCTGGCCAAGAGGCGAACGCTCGGCTTCGCCACGCCACGATCTGCTCGCACTACACGGTGCGCTGCAGCCTCGCAGCCGCTCTCGCGGCGGCGGCAGCAGAGGCGGCGGCAGAGGAGACAGTGGCGGCGGCCGGAGGCGGAGGAGGCGGAGGAGGCACCTCCGCGACGGGCGACGCGTCTCCGCATCTGCGCTGGGCCGGCGTGGTGGCGAGGCTGCAGCAGCGGCCGCAGCTGCACAGCGGCGGAGGCGACAGCGCGGAGGAGTGGGAGGCGGGCGGTGCAATCGCTGGCCTCGAGGGCTCGCTCCGGCAGCTGAGCGACACGCTGGTCGGGGCCGCGGCACGGCCGTCGGCGGGCTGGGGCTGGGGCGGCGGAGACGGCCGGGGGGCGCTGCACTGGATGGCGCTCCTCCTCCCACGCGCCGCCGCCCGTGGCTGCGCCGCGCGGGAGAGTCCTCCTCTCCCTGCGGCAGAGGCTGCTGCTGTCTAGATGGCGCTGTCCAGATGGGTCGGGGAGGGAAGCGAGAGAGAGCCACTGGACGCCTCAGTCACGGGAAGCTCTCTCCGAGACACGGGTCTTCGCGACACTCGCGCACATGCACGGGCCGCGTCGCGGGCTGCGGCTGCCCGCCACGCTGCCTCACCCCTCCCCTTGCCCCCCCTCCCTCCCCTTGCCCCCCCTCCCTCCCAGCTGCCTCACCCCGCCCCTTGCCCCCCTCCCTCCCAGCTGCCTCACCCCGCCCCTTGCCCCCCCTCCCTCCCAGCTGCCTCACCCCGCCCCTTGCCCCCCTCCCTCCCAGGCGCTCCTCCTCCCGCCGGTGAGGGCTCAGAACGGGCCTGGCTGGGCGACGGCGGTGCAGCTGGCTGCCACCGAGATCGCCCACTGGCGCGCGCCGCGGCTGCAGCCTCCGCCCGCCCTCCCCGCATCGCGTGCGCCGGCGACGGCGGCCGCTGCAGCCCTCGAGGAGGAGGCGCGGGAGGCGGCGGTGTGCGCGGCGCAGCTAGCGCATCTGGCGACAGCGCAGCACGCTGCCTCCGCCGCCGACACCGCGGCGCGGGTGGCGGCGGCGAGCGTAGTCGCAGCTGCCGCTTTCGCTCCCTCCGCCGCTCCCTCCCCCTCCGCCGCCGCCTCGGAGGCGTCTCCGCGTCTCGGCGTGAAGCGGAAGCGCTCTAAGGAGACCTCCAAGCAAACCTCCAAGCAAACCCAGGAGACCTCCAAGAGGGCCTCCAAGGGGGCGGGAGCCAGCGCCCATCCGGCCAGCGCCGACCCGGCCAACGGCTCGGGTGCTGGCACCGCGAGTGTCGCGGCCAGCGGTGCTTGCGGCGTCGCCAACGGCAGGGCGTCGAGCAGCAGCAGAGAGCGGGAGCCAGCCGCTCGCGGCGGCGGGCTCGGGCGCGCCGCCGCAGGCGCTTCCGCCGACGCTGCGGCGGCAGAGGCGGAGCTTGGCTCGAGCCGGGCGGCGGTGCTGCCCGCGTCGCTGGACTTGCTGTACTCGCACCGCGGGGTGCACGAGGGGGCGCTCTCCCACTTGCTGCTCCACGAGGCGCGCCGGCGCGAGGCTGCGCTGCTTGCCAACCTCGCGCCGCTTGCCGGCGGAGCGGGCGTCGGCGGGGAGGGCGGCGAGGGCGGGGAGTGGAGGCTGTGGCCGCCGCCTGCGGACGCGGGGCCCGGTCTGCTGCTCGTCGCGGCGCACGCCGCGGTGTTGTACAAGCAGATGACTGGGGGCGCGGAGCGCGGGGCCCGGCTGTTGCCCGCCGCTGCCTTGCGTCTCGGCTGCGACGGCGCAGCCAGCAGCTCCGCCGGCCTGTGGGCACCGCTGCCCGCCGTCGGAGGGCCGTCCGCCGCGTCTGAGAGCACCCTACGCGGCGCCGCGCTCCTCTGCCTGCTCACTCGCTTCCCGGCTCCCGCCGCGGCGATCGAGGCGCACGCGGCGGCGTGGACAGCTTGCGAGGTGTCAGGCGACAGGGCGCTGAAGGCTTGCGCGCCTAGCTTGCACCGTGCCCCCTCCCTCGCCAGCTCCCGGCCGCACACGTGTTCGCGCACCTTCTCGCACCTCCCCCAGGCTGATGCACGCGACCCCTTGCCCCCACGATGGCCTCGCTGACGCACCCGTAGCTCCAGCGAGACCGCCCCCTCCCCTCGCCGCACCCCGTTCCTCGCCCGCCGCACCCAGGACGCACACAAGGCCGTCGCGCCGCTCTTCGAGGCCGCCGCGTCGAGCTCAGCTGCCAGCCGCGCCCGGGGAGGGGGAGGCAGCAGCGGCATGGAGAACAGCCCCGCAAACGGCTCTCGGACGGCGGCGGCCGCCGGCTCCTCCCCCCTCCTTCTCCTCCAGACGCCGCCATTGTGTGAGAGAGTAGGCTCTTCCCGCCGCCCGCCCGGGTCGAGCCGAGCAGTCGAGGCTGCGGAGGCGCTGGTCGCGTCCGCGTCGATGGTCCGCCGCGCGTGCCTCGCCTCGCACATCACCACGCAGCAGCTCGTCGACCTGCTGCTGCACGGCCTGCGCGCGGGCGGGCGGCCACTGCCTCTGTCGCTGCTCTTGCACCTCAACGTCTACTGCCGCCGCCGCCTCGAGGCGTCGCTCGCCGCGGCCATCAAGGAGGAGCTCAAGCCCGCCGCTCCAGACAGCACCGCCCCGCCGCTCTCTGCGGGCGAGGGCGGCTCGCCCCTCGTCTCGCTGCTCGAGTCGTACGCGCGGCTCGTCCTCACGCTGCCGCAGACCCTCGGCTCGGGCTCGCCGCACGGCAAGTCTTGCGTGTACGACTTGTGCCCGCCCGACGCAGCCTCCTCGGGCTCTGCCGCCGCCGCGGCCGCCGCGGGGTCGGTGACGTCGCACGCGCTGGTGCGAGCCTCCCCCGCGAGGCGGCTCGGTACGTCTCCCGTCCTGCGAGCCGCCGCCGTCGGCCGACTGTAGGCGGCCCTGTTCGACTTGCTCGCGTACCGCCTCCGCTGGCTACTCTGCCGCAGCGGCATCGAGCGAGACAGTCAGCTTCTAATTAACTACTAATTAACTACTAATTAACTACTAATTAACTACTAATTAGGCACCGAGCGAGACAGCCAGCTTCTCCTCAAGCTGGCGGCGGCCTCCCTCTCCCGCAGCCGCTGCCCCGCCGCGCACGGCGCCGCCGAAGATCTCCTCTCCACGCACGCCGCCGCAGCAGCGTCGCCCCAGTGCCTCGCCGCGCTCCTCCGCCCCATCATCCCCGCAGCAAAGGCGGCGCAGGACTCGAACGCGCCGCCGGCGGCGCGCGCGGCGAACGTCGCCGCCGCCGTCGCGCTCGAGCCGCTCGCCCTCCTCCTCCTCGCCGCCGAGCGCCGCTTGCGCGCCCTCCACCCGCCCGGCAGCAGCGAGGCGGAGCCGGCCGCAGAGCTCGGCCGCACCGTCACCAGCGCGCTGCGGATGGTCGTCGATGTGGCCGCCGCCGCCGCGGACGCTGCCGCGCCCGACCGCGGCACCGATGCGCTGCGGCTTGCCCGCGACTTTCTCTTTGGCCGAGCGACCGCCCCTCCGCCTCCGCCTCCGCCAGACCCAGACGGCGGCGCCGCTCCTCCGCCGTCTCTGCTGCTGCACGCGGCGGCGGTCTGCGCGATGATCGCCGAGCTTGCAGAGTCGCCGGGTGCGACCCTCCTCCCCGCTGCCGTTGCGAGCGCGCGGCAGCTGGGCGGAGGCGCTGGCTTCCCGCCGGCACAGCTCCCGGCGGCGGCCCACGTCGCCGTGAGCTTTGTGCTGCGCGGCGGCGCCGGCGGGGCGGCGGGCCGGGCCGATGCTCTCGCAGAGGTGTGCGCGCTTGGGCCGGCGCTTGAGCTGGTGAGACTGGAGCACGTTGTCGCGATCCTCGCCGCCCGCCTCGAGGAGGCCGACGGCGCGGGTTCCGCCGCCGCAGCCTTGCGCCGGCTGCTGCTCGAGGCCCCGGCGGTGGCGCGTCTCGTCGCTCCCTTTGCGAGGCTTCCGGCGCCCTCGCCGCCGCCGCCGACGGAGCAGCGCGCCGCGATGGGGCGGCTCGCGCAAGCCCTCGCGCCGGAGCCGCTCCGCCACGCCGACGCACCCGCCGCGCTCTGGCAGCTCGACGCGATGTCTCTCTCACGACTGAGGACTTGTCAGCACACTTACTTCGGATAATTAATCAGGCCGCTCGACGACGACGCCGCGCAGGCCGCCGCGTCGCTGCTGCCGGGCCGGGGGGCGGGGCCGCGTGTCTACTCGAGCGCGGCGAGGAGGCTGCTTCCGGCGGTCGACATGGCGATCGAGGCGGCGCTGATCGGCGCAAGGGGCGGCGGCGGAGGTGACGCAGGCGGCGGTGAGGCGCTGCAGCTGGCGACTGATTTGCTGCGCACTTACCGGCCGCTGTACCAGGCAACTACTAATTAACTACTAATTAACTACTAATTAACTAATCACTTTCCGGCCGCTGTACCAGCACCACCCGAGCCGCGTCACGTTCGTCCTCTCCCTGCTGCTCTCGCTGCCGCCGCACCCGCACGGGCCGCCGCCAGCGACCCGCCTCGCCCTCCTCTCGCTCTGCTGCCCCGCTTGCTCCCCGGTCTGTGGCGGCATCGACGCAAACGCGTCGCCACCGCCGACACAGCCGCCGCGGCGGCGCGGTGCGCTGTACGGCTGCTCGCGCCACTTTTCGCGCTACGCCGCTCCCGCCTTTGGGTCGGAGGACGCTGCCGCCGCCGCCGCCTCCTCCTCTCGCTGGGCACGCGCACCTCTTCCCGCCGGTGGCGAGGGGAGTGGGGAGGGTCGAGTCGGCGGGGGAAGCCACGCGCGCGCCCAGGGGGCCGTCGCGGAAGCGGAGTCTGCCTGGATCTGCGCCGCCCGCCCGCGGCCGTCTGCCGCCAGCCCCGCGCAGCAGGCTGAGCAGGCCGCCAGCAGCTTCGCCGCCGAGCTCCTCCGCGCGACGCTCGGCAGACTGGCGGCCGCACAGGCAGGGCCTGCGGTGAGCGTGCTCGAGGCGTGCTTCGAGCTCACCTCGCCCGCGCAGCGCGCGCTCTTCTCCGCCCGCCTCGAGCTGGCCGCCGCCCCGGTGCCGCCCGGCCTGCTCGGCGGCGCGCTCGCGCGGGCCGCTCTCTCCTACTCGCACGGCGGCCAGCCGGGCGCAGCCTCAGCGCTCGCGGCGGCGGGCAGCGGCGGAGAGCCCCAGGCCGCCTGTCTGCTGGCCGGCTGGCTCGGCGCACACTGCCGCGCTGAGACGCGATCCGCGATGCGCGCCGCCGCGCTCGCGCCTCTCTCCGCCGCCGTCCGCGCGAGAGGCGCGCCGGGCGGCGCCGCGGCGGGCGGTGCTGGTGCGTGTGTTGGCGCGTGTGAGGGCGGCGAGAACGCTCTCTTCCTCGTCGACGGCCTCTGGCGAAGCTCGTCGCCTCTGGTGGCGGGCGAGGAGGCGGCGTCGCTCGTGGCGCAGCTCGAGGCGGACGCGCAGGCGGCGTCCCCCGCGTCCGCCGCGTCGCTCTCGCTCTCGCTCTCGCTCTCGCTGAGCGCCACGGCTCCCGTCTTGCAGCGGTGCGCGGCACCCGGTGGCGGCGCACCGGCCCGCTCCGCCTCCAACCCCCTCGCCTGCCCTGCCTGTCCTCTCTCAGGCTGGCGGAGGCAGAGGCTGCGCCCCTGGGCTCGGTGGGCGCGAAGCTCTCAAAGGTGGCGCTTCGCCCCCAGCACAGCCCTTGCTCCACTTTCCTGAACCGCCGATCGCTGACCACTTGCTTCTGCCTTGAGCGCAGGCCACGGCGCAAGAGCACGCGCGCAGAGCTCGCGAGAGGGCGATCGCTCTGGCGCGCTGCGCAGCGCCGCACGATTGCCCTCGCTGGAGCGGCACAAACGCGGTTTTGCTGATAGGCGAACGCGTTGCGTCGGCTGCGCGCTTTGGCACCCGAGGCGCCCGCGCCGTGCGAGGAGGTTCTGGCGCAATGCTTTGTGGAGCCGTGACGAGTTCAGAATAACGTGTGATCGGGGAAAATAGCCCTAAAGAGCCGTACGTCGCGTGTAAGGTAGTTGCCTTTTGCTGGAAACAAATACCGAACAATCATCAATCTTTTGTGGAACGAAGAGAGCTAGTGAGCTAGAGGGGTCAGCGGAGAGAGACAGTGACAGAGAGACAAGCTCGAGAGACAGACAGTAGACACAGTCTGCGAGACTGAGTGCGGTGCCCCAGGGCCAGGCCCAGCGGGCGGCGGTGTCCTTACGAGTTTCGCGGTCTCCGCGACCGCCCCCCGCCGCGTGTTACAGCGGTTGCGGACCCTGTCGCGGGTGTCGCGCACTCGCCGCATGCCTGAGCTGCGTGCTGTACGTGGCTACAAAGCTACACTAAGGACGTAGAAAAGTAGACGCGTAACGTACCGAAGCCGTTCGCGCAAACTCGACAATGGAGCAGCGCACATACTGGCCACGATCGCTTCACCTCGCTAGATGTCGCCCGCCGCAGCGGCCTTCTTCAGGTCACGCACAATAATTTTGACATGGAACGTCATATCGACCAGCGTCTGAAGCACGGAAGATGCCTCAGAAGTGTCCTCGCCCCGCTCGTAGGCCGCGATCGCACTGGTCTGGATGCGTGTCCCGCGTGCTGACATGAGCCGAGTCAGCTCATCGGCATTGGCCTGGGCGACGTCGGGGCCGCTCGTCCACCACTGGTTCACCTCTGTGACCATGCTCGCCTTCCTATCCTCCTCACTGCTGCACGCGAGCAGCCTGTCGAGAAAGGGACGCAGCGAAGGCGGCTCTGCGGAAAGGGTGATCACAGAGCGAGGCGTTCCTGCCGCAGAGCAAGGCGTTCCTGCCGCAGAGCGTAGCGTTCCTACAGCGCTCGCGAGCAGCGCGCAGCCAGGCGACGAGCAGCCGATGATCGCCGTACACGGCCATAGCAGCACGAGCAGGGCCATATTGGCGGTGGTGCTGCGCGAGGAGTCGATCGCAGCAGGTGCGCTCGCAAAAAGAATTCTCGCCTGGGTTTCTAACAAGGCACGGATGCTGCGAAGAGAGATAGGAAGAGGCAGACTCCCTAGGGTGGGCGACGGCTAGCGCACCACACACCTCGCCTTAAAATCCCTGTGTGGTGGCGGCGTGCCGTCCTCCCATCCCTCCCTTGGGTTGTCTGTTTTCTTTCTTTCTTTACGGCCGGCATCCGTGGGGTGGGGCTCGCCTTCGAAAAGTCGGGCATGGCTCTACCCGCAACTTTCTCGCTAACACGCGCGCACCGCCGAGCCTGCGGCGGGCGCGCTGCGGCCGCACGTCTACCTCCGTCATAGTGCCACGACGTGCGGCCTAGAATTAGCCCACGCGCCTCTGCTCGCAAACACTCACACATTGAATTGTCACTGCCCGTGAGTGCGAGATAGCAGATAGGGCTAGCGGCTGGCCGCTAGCCTCTGAGGAGGGCGTCCATAGACACCTCACTAGACCCCACACACGGTCTCGTCCGTGCCTCGCCGGGCGGCGAGATTGCTAGAGGCGGAGCAAGCCTGCTCTAGTCTCACATGTTACTTGCTGTCGTCTGTTGTTTGTTGTGCGCTTGTTTGTTCCTTTGGCACCTTGGAGTGCTGGGGGGGGCGACAGGGAGGATGTGGCCTTGAGTTATGTGTACGCCGACTCAGGGTGTGTGGCAGCCAGCTGGCTGTGTGTCTTGTGAGCCTGTTTGTGTCTGTGTGTCGCTCGTGCGTGCCGTCATCATCTGTCCAGCGTCCACCCATACCGCGTTGGTGTCCAGTCCGAGCCTGGCTGTTCTTCACCTTCCTACATACATACGTACATCTCACAGCACGCTGGCACGACATCCCTCCCTTGGGTTGTCTCTTTTCTTTCTTTCTTTCTGCTGGCACGACAAGGGCGCGGACTGGCGCGGACTGGCACACACACCGGCACGAGCCATCGCGGAGGCATTACTCGCAGAGACGCAAACACATAGGACACTTCACAAACACACACACACAGAACACAGACACACGCACGCACACACGCACGCACGCACGCACGCACGCACGCGCACACACACACACACACACACACACACACACACACACACACACACACACACACACACACACACACACACACACACACACACACACACACACACACACACACGGCCACTGTGAACGCATGGCCCCTGTCGAGACTGCTCACCTGCAGTAAAAGCCGTCTCCTAGGCCGACTTTCTGGGAGCCACAAAGTTCCTGGACCGTGTCAAGTCGCGCGCTATGCAAAACCACTGCATGCTCCCCGGCCTCCGGACGGACGAGTCGGCCGAGTATAGCCGCCACTCGCTCGGAGCCGAGGACGACGCCATGATTCTCAATTTTGAGGAGCGATTTGACACTCCTCGGGGGGGCAGCAGCACAGAGCGGGCGTTGCAGAGTGGCTTTCTCCCGCGGGCATTCTTTCGCGGTCCGCGCATCCGGCAGCTCATGCCCGCCGAGGCAGAGGTATGCACAAGCAGCGGAAAGGTCGGAAACCCTGCGATGGACGCGCATGCCACGCGCTCCGCGGCGTTTGCCCTCGCCCTCGTGGACCGGCCTGACGGCACGACAGAGGTGAGCCCGGTGATTGACGTGTGGAGCTCGCAGTCGGATGTGGAGAGCCGCGGGGTGGCGCCCTGCGGTGGGCTCGTGCTCGCGTCGGACCAACACCGCGCGTGGTCCCTACGGCCCCTCAAGGGGAGCGAGACGATGAGGAGGCTCGACGAACAGGCGAGCCAGCTCGAGCGGTATGCGCGCGTCCGAGGCCTGCTGCCACACCACCACCACCCGTTTTTGACGTAGTCGTGCCGTGTTTCTCTCCATGGTTGTGTGTAGTACGATCTCGTTGAGGCTGTCGAAAGACGTCACACCCTTTTCAATCCATGGCGCTTCGGATCCATGCACACACCAGAGTGGATTGCTGAAGCCAGAGAGAGAGAGAGAGAGAGAGAGAGAGAGAGAGAGAGAGAGAGAGAGAGAGAGAGAGAGAGAGAGAGAGAGAGAGAGAGAGAGAGAGAGAGAGAGAGAGAGAGAGAGAGTTTTTGAAGCCATGGCTGAAGCGTGAGAGATTTCGATTTTTAGCAATACCTTTGTTTGTTCTGAAGCGTGCGCACACACCCTTCTCAAACAAAATCCATGCGCACACACAACACCCCCCCCCCGGCGCGGAGATCCGACCCCCTCCGGCCTTGCGCCCGGGATTAAAGCCAGTGAGACATAAGGTCCGACAGGTTCGGCACCGGGCACCGCCGCTGCGGGCCGACCTATAGCAACAAAGCAAAAAAAAACGATCCGACAGCGGCTGCTCGCAAAGTCACCATCGGTCGGACAACCGGTCGAGTGCTCGGCGACAATCTCTCGCGGACGGAAAGCCCACCAAACTTGAGTAAAGGCCCGTGCCCCCGCCCCTCCATCTCACGCCGAGTCCACACCTCACTGCGAGTTTTCTCGCTGACGGAGCCGCGTTTGCCAACAGCAGCGATGAGCGGGTCGAGCACAGTCGAGCCCGGCCTGTTCACGCCAGAAAGGGTCGGCGCCACCTTGAATGCCCTCGACCTCTCCCTCGTGTGCCCACTGAGCAACCGCCTCCTCTGCGTCCGCGCGCTCATCGACGCGGCCACTCCTCTGGCGACCGGCGAGCAGGACCTGCGCCAGCCCGCGCTGCTCATCCGCTGCATCGACGCGGCGCTGCCTGCGCTCTTCAGCGGGGGCTCCGAGCTCAGCGACGCGGTGACCGAGCTTTTGGAGGCGCGCGATGTGCCACCCTACTACGCACGTGCCGTGCTCGCCGGCTGCGCCATGCCCCCACCTTGTGCGGTGTGGTGTACACGTACACCATTGTCACCGTCTTCTGTGTCCCCTCCCCCCGCAGGTTCTGCTCGGGGCGCTGGCCGCCCACTCGGTGCGGTATGAGGAGCAGCTCGGGCCCTCGTCGCTGGTGGCCGAGGCCAAGCTGCGCATGCTCCAGTCTGCCTCCGACCTGCTCGGCGGGGCGGGCAGCCTCCCGGGCGCGGCGCTGCCTCTGCTCTGCATGCTGCTGCTCCTGCTCAAGGGCAAGGCGGCCACGGTCGCGGCCAACGCCCTCGTCGAGCAGAGCCGCATCACGCACGTGCTCGTGGGCGCAATCCTCGGAGACGCGGACAGCCTCGAGCGCGTCGCGCTCCGAGTCCTCGCCCAGACAATCGTGGCGCACGGCGCCTGCGCCTCCTCCGTGCTGCACCGTTGCGGCGTCGACATTGACGAGCTCCTCGCCCGCTTGCCGCACCGGGGGAGCGCGCCCCCGCGGAGAAGCCTCTCGCTGCAGATGTGCGAGCTGCTCGCCGCCCTCGCGGCGAGCGACCCGCAGCTCGCCGCCCGAATCTGCCGCCCCCGTCCGCTCGACGCGCTCAAGGCGCCGCTCATCTCTGGTGACCCGCTGCTGCAGCTCGCTGCGGTCGACGTGCTGGCGGTGCTGCACAGCCAGGGGTGCACGCGCGCCCTCTGCACTGAGGACACCGTCCCCTTCCTGCTCGAGGCGTGCCGGCCCATTGGGCAGGGCACGGACCAGGCGGTCGACTCAGCCGGTGTCGCGCCGTCCGCCACGGTGGATCAGCTGGAGCACCTGCGGGAGCAGTGCGTGGCGCTGCTCGGCGAGCTCTTGCACACACCGCACCCTCGCTGCAACTCGCTCCTCGCCCGGCTGCTCGAGGCGCTCCACCCGTCGGTAGCCGTCCGCTGGGCCGACAAGCTCCGCTGCCTGCGCCAGCTGGACGCGAGCCTCCGCTGCGCCGTCGCGCTGCTCGAGTGGTACTCGCCGCACCCCTCCGAGATCCCGACCTGCCTCGACTTTTGCCAGGCCGGTGCGGGCCTGCTCGGGGACTGCATCGACGCGGGCGTCGCCGATGCGGCGCACGCGTCGCTCGCGCTGGCGGGGATGGGCAGGCTCGCCGCCGCCGTGGCGAGAGGGTCCTCCCCAGCGCACGCCCCCGCCCTTTGCCACTTGTGCGCGCTCCTCGTGCCGCGCTCGCTCGGCGCGCTGCACCAGTTGGAGGAGCCAGCCGCCCTCGCCCAGCTCCTCCCCTCCACCTGCGAGCTGCTCGCGGCGATGCTCTGCGGCAGCTCGCTCGAGGGCGGCGAGCGGCGAGCCCTCGCCCACGCGCACACGCGAGACTGCCTCTGGCTGCTCGACCTCTCCTCGCGCCAGGACGCCGCCGAGTCGAGCGCCCGCCTGGCCATTGCCCTGCTCGGCGCCCTCGAGCGCGTCGAGCCGCCGGGCGGGCAGCCGGGCGGGGTCGAGCTCACGTTGCCTTGCACGGGCCTGCACTCTTGCGTCGCTCGCGTGCGCGCCGCCACCGACGAGGCTCGCCGCGCCTCTAAAGCCGCGCCCTGTCCTGTATCGGCTGGTGAGACGGAGCGCCGTGCTTGTAGGTCCCGCTGTACTCCCTCGAGCTCCTCCTCCTGCTCCTCGAGGTTGCCCGCGGCGGCCAGCACGAGGAAGGCGCGCCGCCTTGGGCACAGGTCGAGGGGAGCACGCACGACCCCGAGGCGCAGCTCCAGATCGAGGAGATCCTGCTCGCCCTTCACGCCGTCCCGCGCGGCTCGCTGCACGCCAGCCTCCCCGTCGCGACGCTGCTGCGCCTCGCGCGCGCGTGCTTGGCGCCGCTGCACCCGACTCACTCGCCGCAGCAAGCGCTACACCACAGCGGTGAGGCGGCTTGCCACTGCCTTCAGCTGGCGCTTCTCGAGTGCAGCCCTGCCGCGCTACTTCAGGACGCAGAGTGCGTGGCGTGGCTGCTCTCGGGCGCGCCATCGCCAACATCGATCGTGCCGTGGGGCGCTGCCGCCACCCCAACCGAGCGGGCTTTCTCCTCCGCCGGAGGGGCCGGTGCGGGCGAGCAGACGTGGCGAATGCTGCTGGCGTGGGCGAGAGGGTGCTACTCCGAGACGACAACGCGCGCGTCGATGGCCGGAGGCGAGTCAGTCCGGCGCAACTTGGTCAAGGGCGTCCGCGAGAGCGGCGAGGTAGGGGCACACCTCCTCGTCTCGCTCCTGTCGACCAACCTGCAAGCGGCGCGCGAGGCCGGCGACGACGCTGTTCTCGCCGTGCTGCGCCTCCTCTCTCGCGTGCTGGTGCCGCCGCCCCACAATCCGCCGCGCAGTGCCGACGACCCGGGCATCTTCCCAATGCTCGTCGCCGCTGGACTCGCTCCGGCGCTCAGCCGGCTCTGCCTGCACCCCGACGTGGACGGCGCCGCCCTCGCCCTCGTCTTCCGCTTGCTCGCCTCTTCCATCGCTTCGACCGAGGACTCTGCGGGGCGCGACCAGAGCAGGCGCGAGTTTCACCTGCAAATGCGGCAGGGCTTTCACAACGTACTCCGGCGCGCTCACTCGGTGCTGCGCCCCGGCCCGGCAGAGCCTGGGTGCGGCGGCATAGGGTGCGGCATAGGGTGCGGCATGGGGTGCGGACCGGAGCCCGTCGCCAACGCGTCGCCTTCGACGGCGTGGCCCGACGCCCGCCCTGGCAGCGCGGCCGACGGCGCGGCCCGGCGGGAGCTCCTCAACCTCCTCAACGTCTCGCTCGCGATCTCTCTCGACTCTTCCCTCGACGTGGCCGACTGCGCTGTTGGCGGCGGCGGCGCGATGGCGGTGCCCGACGTGGTCTCAGCGCTGGTCGCCGACCGCGATTTGCTCGCGCAGGTCGCTGCGCTTGCTACGCCGGACCGCTCCGGTGGGGGCAGCCGTCGCTCGACCCCCGAGTCAGCCTCCGACGAGGAGGAGATGCAGCTGTGCGCCCTGGGGGTCCTCGTCCAGCTGCTGCGCGCAGACCAGGCGAGGGGACTCGCGGACCGGCAGGCGAGCCCCGCCGCCGTCCTCGTCACGTGCGGCCTGTCGGTCCCTCGAGTCTTTTCGGCGATCCCAGTCGAGGCGCGCGGGCCACCACTCACCCCTCTCTGCCTGGCTCCAGCGCCGCACCTTCGCTAGCGCCCGCTCCACCAACACCCCCCGCAGGCGGTCGACACGCCGCGCGCCGCGCTGCTCCTCCGCCTCGCCGGTCTCCTCGTCCAGCTCTGCACGCCCTCACCTCACGATGCGTCGCCGCCCGGGGCGTTGTGGCAGCCGGCAGACGCTCCGAGGGTCCAGGCGGTCGTGTGCAGCGGGCTGGTCGCGGTGCATGGGCCCGCCCAGGCGGGGCTGGCGTGTTTCCTGCTCGCGCTGCAGCGCCGTCCGGACCGCGCGCCCCTCGCGCAGATCGCAAGCCACCCGTGGGTCCTCCTTCTCCTTGAAAAGTTCGTCGCGGAGCTGCCGCCGCCGCCGCCGCCGCCGCCGCCGCCGCCGCCGCACTACGGCCTGCCCGCACCCGCATCGACCGGGCCCCGCTTGCCTCCCGCGGCCTGCACGGCCTGGAGCGCCCTCCTCGGGGGCCGGCCGGCGTGGAGCGGCAGGCTCGCCTCGGACAAGAGGCGTGTCGCCGCGTGCGTGGGGCATGTGACTCTCGAGGTTGCCCGAGGTCACCCGAGACTGCAAGGGGCGTGTAGGCACGTCGTCGCGTCTCTGGTGGCGCGACTCGAGGCCGATTGCGAGGCAGACCTCGAGGCCGTCGCCCGCTCCGCGTGCCCTCGCCGGCGCCTGCTCAAGGCCCTCGGCGAGCTCGGGAGCTGCGCCGCCCGCGACGCCCTCCGCAACCGAGGGCCTGAGGAGATGGAGACGGAGGACGAGGCGCCCCACCGACAGCTTCCGGCGCCGGTGGGGGAGGGTGCGACCGTGACGCTGGCGTACCTCATGAGCTGCCACGACGTGGTTGTGGCTTGCTGAAGCAGTGGCGGGTACACGATCGGCCCATCGCAAGACTGTCTGAGGGAGAGAGGCTGGGCAGAGTTTGCTCTATTGCTCACTGCTCTCAGCCGACAGCGGCTGAGTCGACTCGTGAGTGGGAGGGCTTGTGGGCGCTGCTCTTGTTTTGTGGGTAGGGGGTTTCTTTTGAGTGGACTGTGGGGATCTTGGAGAGAGAGAGAGAGAGAGAGTTGGGTGCTTTTGGCGGATCAAAGAAAAAAAAAATTGCTAACGCGAAAAACCGGCACACCAATCTCCCTTCCTCTCCCTATCCTTTCTTGGAGCTCTAGAGTCCACACCCCCCTGCCCCGGGATCGCGTACAAGCTGAGGCTACCGTAGGCCACACTAGCGTCGCTGGGGGTTCCCTGCCCTAGATGGGAAGCTGGCCGCTGATCCGAAGACCGACTGCACCAGGGCGCCTAGATATACTCAAGGTGAGCGAGGGTGAAGTTACGCCTTAAATGCCTGTCTCTCTACTGTGGACCTTACTCCGCGCTCGTTGGCTCCTCCTATTCCCCCACCCCCCCTCCCCCCCCACTCTCTCCGAGTAAGGGCGTGCGCTACGTCCCCAAGGGGGGGGGGACGTGGGGGGGAGGTGTGACTTTTAGGCTGTGGCGTTTGGGTTTTTGTTGGGCACCCAAACGGTTTCGGTTTTCCTCCTTGGTGCCCCGAGTAGAGCGCGATCTCCCCTGGAGTCTGTCGCGCCCGTTCTGTCTAAGCTCGAGGTTCAACCTTCCAGTTGATCCTTATCGGACTGGTGAGGTCTGCCTAGCCGTCGTAGTGTAGTGCCTGGGGTGCGTCTGCGTCGGTGCTACACACACTCGGCAGGACGCTGCTGTAAAGGTCGTTGCTGCTGGTCGTCGCTGTTTGTTAATGGTGTTTTTTCTTTTTATGCTTATGGCAGTAAAAAACGGAAACGTGTGCGGCAGGCGCGGGCTCGGTCGATATCCCATACTTCGACTCACATATTCACTGCTGCGGTGTGTGCCCGGGGAGGCGCGGCGGCGGGGTGGATTGAGAAGGTCTCAGAATGCAGAGAAGCTGCAGGCGTGCAGAGGCGCGCGCTGCAGTTTCTCTGATCGGGCTGCTGGCGGTGTGCGCGAGACGGCGTGGTGAGGCTTGAGGCAGGCTATTGTGGGGTGCGGGCTGCGTCTAAGCGTATGCGTGCACATGGTGCTGTATGCTGTGTGTGCAGGCAGGCTGACAGGCTGTGCACAGCAGACTGGGCGGATGAGCGAGCGCGCGTGCGGGCGTGCGTGCGCGCCTGGGCCTGCGCGGTGCCGTCGCACTCGCGGCGCGTCCTAGTACAGCCGCTTGTGGGATGCCAGAAGCAGTCTGCAGAGCCTGCACAGGGCGCAAAAAGGCGCAGGTGTGCTGGTGAGGTGTGCTGCGGCGCGCGCGTCGCGGCGTGGGTGGATATGCGGCTTGCTCTGGTGGTGCGAGGGGCGCGTGGCTGGTGCGGGCGGCGCGGGACGGCCATGGGGCGCCAGCACAGGGCAGACGCACATGAGACACAGGCTTCTGGGCGCTACGCGTGTTTGCGTGCGCGCGGGGACGTACGCGCAGTTTTCACGCGGTGTGCGTGGAGAAGGGCATGAGAGGCGCCGGCCGCGCGTGTGTTGTCGTGTGGGAGTTCGGAGTATGCCCGGAGGGCGTGCCCGTAGGCGACTAGACTTCGCACTGGCGCCGGAGGCCCCAGATATGAAGAAAAGTTGGCGGATCAAAGGGCTGCCGTCACGGGTCAGCGTGAGCGACAGCGTCTCCTCGCCTCCGCGCCACCGGCCCACGGCCCACCACCCTCCCTCGCCGCCGCCGGCGCCCCTCCCTCCTGCTGCCGCAGGCGCAGCGAGCGTCGTCTGCGCGCGTCCCGCCGGCCACGTAAAAAACCGTTAGATTTCGGCTTTTCAGGACCCCCACCCCGCCCCGGAGAAAGAATTTTACGAGAAAACGCCCTTTCACAACACTGGCACGGGACTGAGGAAAGAAGCGCGGAGTTAAGACGATCACGTGGATTTCGAATCACAATTCTTTTGGCGAAACAAATTCCTCTTGCGGTGTACCTGGTTAGTGGTTAGTGCCAGTGTGGTGCGCAGAAAGAAAGAAAGAAAACACACAGCGCAAACGATGGATGGGAGGAGGACAGGGTCCCCACCTGCAAGAGCAGAATTTTGGAAGGACGATCAGGGGCACAGGGGGTTCTCCTGCTCCTGACAAGGGACAGTGACAGGCTCGCAGCGACCAGTGTGTTGGCTCTCTCTCGAATGCTCACTCACTCACTTCTGACTGTCGTTGCTGTCTCTCCCTTCGCGACTGTCTGTCTTGTGCGTCTTGGCCCCGGGTTCTATTTTTGCTATCTAAAAAAGCGGCCGTCAACCACCACCGTCGACGTCTCCCAGTGAGATGATGGAGAGGGGGGACGACACCGCTCGATCTACCCTCAGGGGTCCCTCAGCGGCGTGCACCTCGATCCTGACCGTGTTTGTTATGCCCCCCCCCCCCCCCCCGATGAGCACACCAGCGAGGGAGGGCGAGACGATCGAGGGGTCCCGTACCATGCCGTTTTGATTTCTTTTCGCGACCCCTAACAAAATTCTTTTCGCCGCTGAAGGCTGCCTCTGCCATGGAGAGCGCGCTCAGCTCAATAACTGTTGGGATCGGGCAGGCCTGAATGTTGCTGCGTCCTCCTGTGCGACAGCTAGCTCTGCTGCTGTCGTGCCAGTTTGGCGCCGCGCGAAGGCTGCCTGGCACCGGCTGCGCCAGTCTCCGCTTCGTCACGGCTGCAGCCGCCATCCGAGCGGCCGTGCCCGTCCCGGCTCCCGTCCTCTCCATCAACCCAAAGCTGGACGCGACGCTGCCGTACCGCGCGCTCGCCTTTTACGCCATCTCGCCCATCGCCCAGCCGGACGAGGCGGTTGAGTCGCACCGCGCCTTCCTCACAAAGCGAGGGATGGTTGGCCGCGTCTACCTCTGCGAAGACGGCATCAACGCGCAGGTCTCGGGCGCCGCAGAGCAGTGCGCCGAATACCGCGCGTACTGCCACGACCAGCTCGGGCCGGGCGCCGCGCCCGAGCCCATCCTCTTCAAGGAGGACCCGTGCGACGAGCTCGCCTTCCCTCGCCTGCGCGTGAAGCACCGCAGCCTCGTGCCGAGCGGCGAGCTGCTCGGCGGCGGCGCCTCGGGCAGAGTGGCGTCCCTGCAGGAGCGAGGGAGGGACGTCAGCCGTGCACACCGTCCCCTCTACGAGAGGGAGTGACAGCACTGGTTCTGACTAGGACCGCGGGAGGGACGTCAGCCCGGCCGAGTGGGAGGAGCTGCTCGCTAAGGCAGACGGCGGCGGAGAGGAGGGCGGAGGCGGCGGTGCTCCCATCGTGCTGGACGTGCGGAACGGGTACGAGTGGGACGTCGGACGATTCGACGGCGCGGCCGCACCTCGGCCGCACCTCGGCCGCACCTCGGCCGCACCTCGGCCGCACCTCGGCCGCACCTCGGCCGCACCTCGGCCGCACCTCGGCCGCACCTCGGCCGCACCTCGGCCGCACCTCGGCTGCATCTCGGCTGCACCTCCTCCTCGGCGGGCAGGCGCGGCGCGCCCGTCGCCGGACACCTTCGCGCAGTCGGACGAGGAGGCGCACGCTGCTCGAGCTCGCTGCCGCCTCTCCGACTCGGGACCCTCTGTCGCTTGCCCTCCGGCTGACCTGCGCCGCCTCTGCGCCGCCCTCCAGGCGTACGGCCTTCCCTCCGACCCTGAGGAGCGCGCCGAGACGCCGGTGCGGGAGGGGCTGCGCGGGACCACCGCCACACCGACGGTGAGACTCACAAGTGATGAGAACAAGAGCAGGTGATGATGTACTGCACGGGCGGGATCCGATGCGAGTACTTTGGCGCACGGCTGCGCGCGGCGGGCTTCGAGAAGGTGTACAAGCTGCAGGGCGGCGTGCAGCACTACGGCAACGCCCACGCGGCGGCGGAGGAGGCGCCGCCCCGCTGGAAGGGCTCGCTCTTCGTCTTCGACCGCCGGAACACGGTGCAGCCGAGAGACAAGCCGAGTCCAGCCGAGGTGTAGCCGGGAGATTCCATCGCCGGAACAGGGTGCAGCCGAGATGCAGCCGCTTGTGCACGCCGCTGTGCACGCCCCCTGTGCACGCCCCTCGACACGTCCTGGACACCTCGCAGGTGCCGCTCGGGGGCGCCTCGTCCGAGGTGGTCGGACAGTGCGTCCACTGCGGAGCCCCGACCGAGGCAGCGCAGCCCGCCGCCGCCCCGACCCGACCGCCGCACCGGCCGCGACCCACCCGCACCGCACCCGCACCCGCCCGCACCCGCATCCGCCCGCCCCCGCCCCCGCCCGCAGGCCTTCGTCAACTGCGGAAACATCGACTGCAACAAGCTCCACCTCGTGTGCGAGCACTGCCTCCCTCGCACGGGCGGCTTCTGCTGTCCGCCTCCTTCTAGATGCGCGAGCTGACAGACACAGCCGGCCACAAGCACCGGCGCTGCACCGCTCGAGAGCGCACGCGCTCCACGCTGGTCTGCACTCACGGGCGGACAGACAGGCACCACTCCTGCAGACAGGCACCACTCCTGCAGACAGGCGGTCCCACTCCCGCATCGATGCAGCTGCGGTGCGCTGTGTTAACACCGTGAGCTAATGCACACGGCAGGCGAGCCATGCTCCACCGCGCCCCGCCGCCGCCCGCCGGTGACGAGTCTCGCCGACCTCGCCGCCACCCAGGGCGCGCCGCCCGGCCAGCCGGACCCGAACAGGCTCCCGTGCTGCAGAGTGCCTGTCTCTGCGCGGCGTGGGGCGCCTCACGCGGTGGCTGGCTGCTGTAGGCTGTCGAGCGTCAAGCCGCACAACGTCGGCCGCAAGGAGTACGACGCGGACGAGCACGGGTGCGCGCCGGCGGCCGGCAGCGAGGTCGGAGGGTCGTGAGACCCCATCGGCGAGAGTTGTCCGGCACCGTGTGCTGACTGCTGTGCCACTGTCACACGCAGGGGTCCGCGCCGGTGGTGCGCATTCTTTGAGAATCGTAGAGAGCTAGGATTCGAATATCACAATGTTGTCAGAAGACGAAGAACGGAGACCAGCACCAGGCTCCAGGGAGCAGGGTCCCCACAAAAGCCCTCACCATACACCAAGACGCTTTTTTCGCTTCACCCCCGGCGAGTGCGACAACCGCCAAACACAAGAGGGGGTATGGTACAAATAAATAAATAGAGCAGACAACCCCTGGTGGGATTAGGGCAGCAACCCGACGCGGGCAGACCCCGCCCCGCTCGGAGGGCGTCCACCACACAGCACACAGACTTATCTAGGCACTGCACGGCTCCTCGGGATTTCTGGGGAGTTGGGACGTGTGCGTGCGTGCGTGCGTGCGTGCGTGCGTGCGTGCGTGCGTGCGTGCGTGCGTGCGTGCGTGCGTGCGTGCATGCGTGCGTGCGTGCGTGCGTGCGTGCGTGCGTGCGTGTGTGTGTGTGCTCGCTCGCTCGCTCGCGCGCGCCGCTTGCGCGATCGCGCGCGCTGCGCGAGCCGCCCTGCCCGCTGCGCTGCTAGGGTTGCGCTGCGGGAAGGGCTCGGCGGCCGCTCCTAGAACTCCTCGTCGCTCCCATCGTAGAGCGAGGCCTCGTTCGACTCGAGGCGTGGGCCGCCGAGCGCCGTCGTAGGGGGAGCGGGCGGGTCCGCGAGCGATACTCGCCCAGTCCTTCTTGGTGCTCTTGACCTCGCCGCCGCCGCCGCCGCGGCCGCGTCCGCCGCGCCGGTCTGCGCGCCGCCCGCGGCTCGTGCCCAGCCTGACCGCGCTTGGGGAGTAAAGAAAGAAATTTTACAACAAAACTCCTCGCACGACACTGGGCACAGGACTGGGCACGGGACTGGCTCGCACTGGCACTAACACAGGTACACCACGAGTAAAGAAAGAAAACAGACACTCCAAGGGAGGGACGGCACGCCGCCACCACACAGGGGCCGCACTTGGAGCACTTGCTTGGAGTGCAGTCGGTAACCGCACATCCAGGGCCGGGGAGCTGAGAAGCGCACCCAGCGGGCCGGATGATTGGCATCGGGCTACGGGCTAGAGAGCCCTGCCCCTAGGGGGGGTGCGCCGTCACGCTGGTGTTCTACCACCCAAGACAGCTTGCAGAGCTCCCGGTAAGGCAACATTTCGTAACGATTGTCGCTATTGGCCATCTGCCTCCTGCAGCCTCTGTTGGGGTGGCATGCGCGGGGTTTTCGGCGCGATGCCTCCGGCGAGTATACGGTACTGCTCTGCCGCAAGCTCTCCTGGTCCTGCGCGCGCGTGACGTGTGGGGCGCACGCACTGCGCTCGAAAGTCGCGATTTGGCAATAGGCGCTCGAGCCGGCGCGCAGTGGAAGGGGGCGCCGCGCAGGGGGGTCGGGGGGTGCGAGGGGGGGCGTGGGTCGGGCGCGCACCGGCCGGCTCCGAGAGCGGCCGTCACGTCGAAGAGGGGGGCTGGTGCTGCTCGAATGACGAGGCGTGCCGCTCTGCTGCGCTGCCGACAGCCCCTCTTCCGAGCCGGCGCGTGGCGGCGAGCCGCGGTCTAGTGTCGCTGGTGCGGTGGAGGCGGCAGCTTGCATCGGCCGGCAGCGGGTGCGGCCATCACGTCGATGAGGGGGGGTTGTCGGCGATTCGTGTGGCTCGAGGCCTACGCTGCGCCGCCCAAGCCCTACTGCCGATCCAGCGCCTGTCGTTTGGGGCGAGCCGCGGTCGTCGTCGCTGATGGTATGGCGGCGGCGGCGGCGGCTCGCCCTTCCCTCCGGCCGCAATTCCGATCCCGCCGCGCTCGCGGGAGGTCGCGCGTATATATTTATAGACAGCAAGGGCATCCGTGCTGCTGTGCGCCCCCTGGTGCGTGGTTGCTTTAAGGTTCTTAGATCACAACCCAAGGATGATATAATAAGGCAAACAGATCCTTGCGCGTTGCCGATCCGCACCTACCTAGGCTCTTGGGTGGCGCGCCCACTCTTCGCGGACGCCGCGGTTTTCTTTCTTTGGCGACCGCGGTGAGGGTCGGCCTGGGCAGCCCCTCCGCCGCAGGAGCAGCCGCAGCCCCCTCCGCCGCAGCCCTCTCCGCCGCCATGGGCGCCATGGCGGCGAAGCACGTTAATCAGATGGCCTTCTGCCCACCGAACCCTACCTACCGTAAGGAGGACGTCAACATGTGGCTCGACACTGACCGCGGCAACCGGATCCCTGCCTTCCACATCCGGCGTGGCTTCCCGCTGACGGTGCTGGTGTCGCACGCCAACGCGGAGGACTTGGGCCTGGTGCTGCAGTACTGGGCCTACATGTCGCAGCAGCTTCAGGTGGACGTCTTCGCCTACGAGTACTCCGGCTACGGGCACGCGACGGGCAGGTGCCTTTTGGAGTCCGAGAGGCTTCGCCCGAAAGAGACGCCTCCCGCACAGCGCGCCGGGACCTGGGTCCCTCAGCTGTTGCACCCCGCGAGACGCCCCTGCGTGCCCGCGCTGCCGGCACCGCCCTCTGGACCGCAGCCCTCTGGGACCGCAGCCCTGCAGCAGCGGCGCCGCCTCGGCCCATGGGTTGTTCAGGCAGCCGGCAGGCAGCTGACAGCCAGCAGGCAGCTGACGGCCCCTCCCCTGCTGCGGTGCGCAGCCCGTGCGAGGCGAACCTGTACTCGGACGCGCGCGCGGCGCTGAAGATTCTCGTCGACGGCTTCGGGCTCAAGCCAGAGCGCGACATCGTCGTCTTCGGGAAGTCTCTTGGCTCGTGCCACCGCCTGCCTCCCTCGCCCACCACCCTCACCCTCACCCTCACCCTCACCCTCACCCTCACCCTCACCCTCACCCTCACCCTCACCCTCACCCTCACCCTCACCCTCACCCCTGCCCCGCCCTCTCCCCCAGGCTCGTGCCCCACTTGCTACCTCGCCGGCAAGCACGCCTTCCGCGGCGTGGTCGTCTGCTCCGGTGCGCTCGCCCACCCCTCGCTCGCCCGCCCCTCGCCCGCCCCTGACATGTCCGCGACGTGTCCGCGACATGTCCGCGACGTGTCCGCGACATTCGCGGCATCGACACGCCGTGACGTGTCCGTTGACATGCGCGCGAGGCCTCGCCACCCCTCCTCCTCCCCTCGCCACCCCTCCCCCCCCCCCAAGGCCTCGCCTCTGGCGCGCGCGTCCTCTTCCCGGAGACGCGGGTCTGGGCACTCGACGCCCAGTTCTTCAACAACCTCGGCAGCCTCGCGTCCTGCAAGTCCCCCACACAGCTGGCGAGCCTCTCCCGCACCCGCTCTCCCACACCCCCGCCCCGCCGCTGCCACGCGGCGCAGTGCGCAGCCGCCGCCCTCTCACCTCCTCCCTCGCCTCTCACCTCCTCCTCCTCCCCTTCTCCACCTGCTTTCTCTGCCAGGTGCACGGCGACTGCGACGAGACGATCCCCTTTTCGAATGCGCAGGACCTGTACGCCGTCTGCCGCGCGCACCACCCCCTCCCGCCCGGCTGGATCACTGGCGGCTCGCACAACGACATCGAGTCGCGGCGCAAAGACCCGCCTCCCCGCCGCCCTCCCCGCCCCCCTCCCCGCCTTGACCAGTGCGCCCCGCCTCTCAGGCACCGCGACGCCTTCCTCGCCATCCTCAAGGAGTTCCTGGCGCACATCCTCGCCGCCGGTGACACCCGCCGAGATGAGCCGAGATCTGCCGAGATCTGCCCAGATCATGCGCGTGGACGGCTCAACTCACGCACACCGCCCCTCGCTGCAGGCCCCACCAGGGTGATGCCGCCCTCGGGCATCTCTGCGGTGCTCAAGTCGGTGCGAGCCACCGCCTGGCCGGCCGCACCACCAGTCGCGAGATTCGGAGAGACTGCTCGGGAGCCGCGATCGCCCCTCGGCTGCTAGCCCCTGCGCCGGACCTCCCCCACCCCCCCTAGGTTGGCTCCTCGGTCTCAAGCTCGGCCAAGGCGCTTTGGAGCTGCACCGCGCCGCCGCGGAGCCAGCCCGCTCACGACATGTAGCGCCCCACCTAGACGGCGGCCACGGAGGTCACATGCTAAAGGCTCTCTCCACGCACCGCGCCGCTCCCGAGCGAGAGTGGACGCGGTGGTGGGGAGTGCGAGGCCTTACCTGAAGACACGGCTGTCATCTCAATAAATTGAACTTCAGTGCGTCTTACTGTGGACAAAGAAAGAGTACAAATAACAACACCCCACAACAACAACACACCACGGAGCGAGCGTACACTATACATTGGCGCGCCGGCGCACCCTCCCTGTGTCCCTGAGGCCTGAGGACCGCCGCTCAGCGCTCTTTGCCTTATGGCATCGCGGTGCCGTCCCAGGTCACCGTGACGAGCGAGCTTTTCTCTCGGACGCTTCGGGCGAACGCCTCCAGAGTTCTTCGGCTCCCCTTGACAAGCACGCGGGTGCTCTCCGGGCCGGTGACCATCGACACGCGAAGCCCTTTGGCGACGGCCTCAGTCACAAAAACGCTCGCATCAGCGAGACGCGGGACCTGAAGCTGGAGGCGGTCGCCACCCTCCGCAAAGGGCTTGAAATTCATCGAAAGTGCGAACGGGGAGGCTGAGGCGGACAGGTCCAAGACACTTCTCGAGTTCGCTAGCCTCTGTCTCTCGAACGCAAGCAGCCGCTCCTGTGCCAGCAGCGCCTGCCTCGCAAAAGTCCGAAGAGGCAGCTTCCTGCCGCGATCGCCTGGCGTGGCGAGCGAGTGGACCGCTGGCAGCAGGAGCACGATGGCGCTGAAAAAGCCGCGCATGGCTGGGTGGACGGGCTGGGTGGACTGGGTGGACGGGGCTAGCCGATGTCTCGGCGTCGTTTGCGCGCAAGTTCGTCAGATGCAGGGCAGGATGCAAACTGAGTTTCTTTAATTCTTTCTAGCCCTACTCGAGTACTGTGTGAATTCGCGGAGCGAAGAAAATTTTATACGGAATACTCCATTTTTGGAGCTTGGAATACGGCGTATTCCATGGAATACGTGGAATACGGGTGGAATACGGCAGAATACAGGCCTCTGGGAGGTCATTTTGAATACGTGGAAAACGTATTCACAGATAGGTTGATAAGAAACAAGAAGCTCACATCGCACAGACAGTGATGGTGTGAGAGGCGGACCTAAGGAAGGTCCTACATCTCTTTACGACCCCTGACCGAGCTCCCGCTCGACAGAGTTTGGTACGATTTCTAGCAATGCTCTCTTCACACAGTAGGGTCACAGCGCCCCGAGCGTGCGGCGGAGGCCGCGGCGCGAGCAGCGCCAGCGAAAGGAGGCTGCAAATCGGGCCGCTAGTTGGCCTGTACGAGGTTTTCCGGCAAACAAAAAGGAAAACAGAGGGTCCCCAGCACTTTGCGTTTCCGGAAATTTCCAGAGAAAACCAGAGGGTGTTTGGTGCTCCATTCTGGAAACTCGCGAGTTTCCCTGAGTCTGAGAGCTGGTCTGGGGCAAAATCTGAGGCAAAATTGAGGAATCAATACCCAGGCGGTCGCAGGGTAATTTCCAGGTCTACACTACACGTTCTCCGCAAAATTCCCGGCATTTTGACGGTTTGGCCTAAAATTTGGCTGATTTTGGGCCCAAACCAGCCTCAGACTCGGCTCAGAGCCCAAAAATTTGACGATTTCCACGGAGTTTTCCCGGGAAAATAGAGAGGAAAAGAGAGGGTGCTGTAGAGAAAAAAGGAAAGGAAAACGGACGGGGTGCGAGAGGAAAACCTCGTACAGCCTAAGCCCGCTAGTCAACCACGCGGAATGTCCTTTCGGTATGTCCGCAGCGCGCTTCGCTCGACTGCTGGTCGTTCCAGATGGCCCAGGCCGCGCAGCGACAACAGGCTCACGTGCGGCGGCAGCGGTGGTGGCGCCCTCGACGGCGGCCAGACCTGCGGCAACGATGGCCCTCCGGCTCCTTGCCGTGAGGACTTCGTTCGCTCACCTCGGAGACGGTCAAGAGCGAGCATACCGGCAAGCCCGCAACAAGTGGGCTGCAGCGGGCAAGAAGCGCAAGCGACACGAAAGCAAGCATGCTGAGCGATAAATAAATAAATAGAGCAGTGATCTCCAGGGAGAGAGATGGGCGACGCACACGAACACAGAGGGTCAGTGCGCACCCCGCCCCGCTCGCAGGGCGTGCAGCACACAGCAACATGCTGAGCGATGCTGCTGCAGAGCTGCACTTGAAGAATTGAATTTCTTCAGTCTAGCGACCTGCCTCCAGCTTGTCGCTGGCAGTCTCTCCTACCACAGGCACACTGACACAGGGGTGGCAGGGGCGGCGGCACGAGTCTCCCACATACTATGCGGGCCTCACTAGGGATGGGCCGTCGCCCGATGATGTGCGGAATTCCGCACTCAGAGGCGCGAGCCTCTCTTCACGGCCGAAGCTCGTCGTCGCTTAAACGCCTGCCCGACTGCCGCAGCGCGGTCAGTGTTGGGCGAGGATGCGGCGCGGCGAGGAGAGGAGGCGAGCGTGAGGCGGCAGTCGGGCACGCGACACCTTTGAAAGCCCGCTCAAGGTTTGCCTGTGGGAGGTAGGGAGGTGGTGGGGTGATGTTTCTTTGCCCCGAGAGGCCTTCCTACCGCGTAAACCTTAAAGAAAAAATAATATTATTGAATTCAATAAGGTCGAATTAATTCTTGTATAGTAAAATTCTTTAATCGCCGCGTGGAAGGCGCCGCAACCTCGCCCAGGGCAAGACAGCCAAGGATGGATTTGGAGGAGGAGCTGAACGAGGAGCGGGCGCGCGTCGAGAAGCTCCGCGCGGAGTCTGCCGGCCTCCGCCGCCAGGCGCGAACAGTTTCGCACGGCTCTCGCCCTGGCCGGTGCCGGCCTGACGCCGCTCCCCGCCCGCCCGCCCGCAGCTCGACCGGCTGCAGACGAGGCAGGAATCCGTCGACAAGAACACGCTGCGCGTGCACGAGGTGGCGCTGAGCAAGGTTAACGCTCTCGACGCGCGGCTTCGGCAGCTGGGAGGCGCCTGAGTACCGAGCATCGCTCCGAGCGGGTGCGACACTGCTGTGCACGCTCCCGCAAGAGCCGGTGGCTCTACTCGTGGGCGCGAGACGCTGGCGCGACAAAGGCGGCGATGGGGCCTGGCGCAGCCAACGACAATGGCGGGCGGGAGCGCAAGGCTGGAAGACCGGGAGAGCTGCCACTGAGGCGGTGCGGAGGAGTCGGTGTGGCGCCGCGGCGAGCCGGGGTACGACCACGGTTCAGCACGAGCTGCCGCAGGTGTGGGATCGGGCGGCGCGGGTTGCGAGAGAGACCGGCCCTCTGAGTCTGCTGTGAGAGTTTGCTGTCCGAGAAATGGTTCGGGGGAGAGAGAGAGAGGTCCGAGGACAGAGAAACGAGAAAGGGGGGTGGGGTCGCCAGGTCGTCGACTGCAGGGGGGTCGGGGGGGGCGCGCAATGGCGCATTACACTCGGCCACCCTATGGTACAAAACACGATATGTACAAGATCGAGCATCGACCGGTCGCAGGTCGCACACTGAGAGCCGCACTCGGTCTCTCCCCGCGCGCCCCGGCGCGGGCCATGCAGCGCGGGCGGGCCGAGCGGGCGGACCCCGGCCCACACGCGCATGGCAAGCCACAGGCACAGGGCTCGGTGGCGTGAGGGAAGGTCAGGACCGGCGCGGCCGATCGTCCTCCTGCTGGCCCTCGCCGTCCTCAGGCGGCAGGTTCTCCGGGTGGCTCTCTTCGCTCAGAGGGCCGCTCAGCCACCTGCGGGGCAAGGCCCCCCTCGCGCGTGCTGCAGCTTGCGGGGGTCCGCGAGGGGCGACGCGGCGGCGAAGCAATGCGGGCGTGGAAGCGGAGTGTCTCGGAAGTGTCTCTCTCACCGGCCGCGCTTGTAGCCCGGCCGCATAATGTCGCTCAGGCTCTCGATCTCGCCGTTGAGGAAGTCGTCCCAGCCTTCCCAGCCCCGGTCCGCGTACACCACGTCCGGCTCGCGGGGGACGTAGGGGTTTCGCTGCGCGCGTGGACGGGCAGCAGTCAGCGTCGCCGCTTCCCGGGAGTCGTGGGAAGAGGGGCGGGCGGCCGTCCGTGCCGCTGAGACCCTCGCCCGACCCCGAGCCTTCTGTGCTTCCAAGCAGAAGCTGACCGGCGCTGTGGGAGACAGCCGCGGCGCGGCGCGGTGCGGACGAGGAGGAGGGGAGGCTAGCGAGGGCGTCTCGATGGCGCCTTCTCTCCGTTGGCAATCCAGTCGCGCCAGTCAGCCTCCTCAGTGAAAAACATGGCGCGGGCCCACTGCCGCGCGTCAGCAAAGGGCAGAAAGCGTGGCCGCCGCTGGCGAACAGAGGCGGCATGCTGCTCCTCGAGGCGCGCCCGCTGGATCCGCCACGCGTCGCTGCCGTCGCAGCAGGAGGCGGATCCGCAGCGTTGGTGGAGCCGTTGCCGATGGCAGTCGCTGCGGCTATTGCCAGAGATCGTCAACAGCGTGGCGTGGATGAGCAGCATATACACCTATGTGCATGCGCTGCACGACTCGCCGATTGTTCGGGCGCGACGCCAAGAAGAAATTTGTGGCGCATCGGAATAATTGTAGTGGAAAATTACTCTTTGAGCACCCTTTTCCGTAACGACGAGCGGGCGCGAGTCGTCCGTACGTACGTCCGACTCCCGCCGCCGGAGAGCAGAGCCATGGGTCGCGTGCTGAAGCGCTTCCTGAAGGAGCACGCCGCCTATGCGGCGGCCGGCGTGGCCGCCACGGCGCGCGGCATCGGCGAGGCTGCTAGCGGGGAGGAATCCGAGGACCAATCTTTCTACGTCGCGATGGCGTTGCTGTTCGCCCTTGCATTCATCGGCGGGTGAATTGCAGCACGCGCGGCGGATGCGGGGACCCGACTCGAAACCAATACGCGACCTCGCCCCTCTGCAGGTTCTTGCCGATGATTCTCCAGAAGAACGACGCGATTCTGTGCGTCGGCGATTGCTTCTCGGGTGCGTTGACACAAGCCATGACCGCCACATTGACCGTCGACACCATGTCTCCGTCCGCGCACCCTCGCCGGCGTCCCCACCACCGATGGGCTGCTCTCCTGCAGGCGGCCTGCTTGTCGGCGCTGCCCTCATGCACATGTTGCCCGAGTCGGCCGAGCTGAACGAGATGCTCGCCGGCGAGGAAGTGAGACGCGGGGGAAGGGGAGACGGGTGGTGGACACCCGGCCACGGGGAGAGCGGATTAAAGTGCTCGCTGCTTCTTGGGGAAAGAGCGTGCTCTGGCGCGCGCCGCCGACATGCTTTGACTTGAGCCCCGGCGGCTTAGGAGGAGGAAGATGAGGACATGGACGCGCACGGCCGCGCGCTGCACGGCGAGGGGGAAGAAGAGACCTACCCGTGGTCGTTCCTGCTCTGTTCCGTGGCACTCATCAGTGCGCGCCCCTCCCCCCACGCGCCCTTCCCTGAGCCCAGTCCTCTGCAAGCCAAATCTTCCCGCATCGGTGCTGGTTCCGCAACGTGTGACACCCTCACACAGGCCTCATGGCGATCGAGACGGCGGCCTCTGGCACTTGCTGCTCGACTGCCGACAAAGAGCCCGCCAAAAGCCACGTCCCGCACCACCACAGCCTGGGAGGGCTGGAGACCACGGGCAAGGGTGGCAAATCCGGCGCGGTTGCTGCCATCGCAGCCTTCACCGCCTTCATAATCCACTGCGTCCTGGAGGGCCTCGCCCTCGGGGTTGTTGGCGACGACATCATGGTCATGTTCGTTGCAGTCGGCGCACACAAGGGCTTTGCTGCCTTTGCACTTGGGGCGGCCGTCTTCCGCGCCTTTGACAACTGCAAGGCGACGCACACCGCTCACCGCTACCGCCACCGCTCACCCATATCTCCCGTGCCCGCACGCCCCACGGGCAACTGCCTGGCTCGGAGAAGCGCGGGGGCTTGCCCACGAGCCTGGCCCCACACTCGTGTGCGGAGGCGTGCACCCGGCCGTATTCGCCCTCAGGCGGCGCTGTGCATGTTTTGCTTCTCCATCGCCACGCCGATCGGCATGCTCATCGGACACACCGCGGCCACCGCCGAGGGGGCAGAGAGCCCGCTGCCGCTCGCCTTCAACGCGCTGGCGGCGGGCACCTTCCTCCAGATGGGCGCGGTAGAGGTGTTGGGCAGCGAGATGATGGAAGGCCATGGCAAGTGCCCCGGCATTGTCAAGTACCTCTTCGCGATGATGGGGTTTGCCGTCATGGCGGTCCTCGCCCTCTACTGCTAGGAAGGCTGCCTCCGCGTCCTGACGCTGAGAGCGCTGTGGGCAGCAGCACGCGGTTGGGGAGCTTTCGTGAGTCCTCCCTCTCACTCACTTGTGCGAGCGAGAGAGTCGCCGGGGGTATAGAATATACAGTCGCCGGGGGAGGTTGGGGGACCTGAGGTGATCGAGATCTCGACTCACCCCTCACTCAGAGGCAGGTGGTGGTGGTGCGGTTGCCTGGCGCGTCGCTCACAAAAACACGCCCGCTGTTCACACCTCGAAGAATCCACGAAAGGGGAATCTCCCGTCGGTTGTTCAGTCGCAACCCCGAAGCCTATCGAACGAGCCATGTCCGCGGTGAGTTCGCAACCGGCGCCCGCGCTGCGAATCGCCCCCAATCGCCACCCGGTGGCCCCGTCCGACCACCCGCCTCACCGCCTCTGCCGCGGTGCAGGAGAAGAAGACCAAGATCTTTTGCACGATGGGCCCGGCGGTGCGCGCCCGCATATGTGTAGTGTGTGTAGCCATGCTCTCACAGCGCGCGCCCGGCGTGCACAGTGCCACCGCCGCTGAGCCTCTGCCCGCGCCGCACAGTGCTGGGACGTCGACACGCTCGTCGACCTCATCGACGCGGGGCTCAACACTGCGCGCTTCAACTTTTCGCATGGCGATCACGAGGGCCACGGCGCGTGCCTCAAGCGCGTGCGCGAGGCGGCGGCCAAGCGGCCCGACAAGAACGTCGCCATCCTCCTCGATACCAAGGGTCCCGAGATCCGGACCGGCTTCTTCAAGGAGTCGTGCAATAAGAAGATCCACCTCAAGGCGGGCCAGGACCTCGAGCTGACGACCGACTACTCCTTCCTCGGCGACGAGACCAAGTTCGCGTGCACGTACGACAAGCTGCCCACCTCGGTCAAGAAGGGCTCCACCATCCTCATCGCCGACGGCTCGCTCGTGCTCACCGTCAAGGAGTGCAAGGCCGCCTCCGTCATCTGCCGCGTCGAGAACAACCAGTCGATCGGCGAGCGCAAGAACATGAACCTGCCCAACGTCAAGGTGGACCTGCCCGTGCTGCAGCCCAAGGACATCGACGACCTGCAGAACTTTGGCGTGCCGAACAAGGTCGACTTCATCGCCGCCTCCTTTGTCCAGTCGGCGGAGGACATCCACTTCATCAAAAAGACGCTCAAGGAGTCCAAGCACGGCGACGGCTCCGCCATCAAGGCAACAGACCCCACCCTCCGACCACCCTCCGACCACCCCGCCGCTCCGCACCGCGCCGACCGCCCACCTGCCCGCACTCCGCACCGCGCCGCGTCAGCGATCTCACTCGTGCCCCTGCCCGCAGGTGATTGCAAAGATTGAGAACCAGGAGGGGCTCGACAAGTTCGACGAGATCCTCGCCGCCACGGACGGCGTCATGGTCGCGCGCGGCGACCTCGGCATGGAGATCCCGCCCGAGAAGGTCTTCCGCGAGCAAAAGATGATGATTGCTAAGTGCCGTGCGGCGGGCAAGCCCTGCGTCGTGGCGACGCAGGTGACGCGAGACAGAGCCTCGAAGAAGCTGAGAGTAGCCGAGATATAGCCCTGCGTCGTGGCGACGCAGGCGGCGCGCCCGCACACCACGAAACCCCTCCCGCCCCCCGCCACCAACTTCGCCGGCCTGCCCGCTACCCACGGCCGCCACCGCACTCCCGCGCCCCGTGCCGCTCGCCCCGCGCCCTCGCCCCGCGCCCTCGCCCTCGCCGCGCCCTCCACGCGCCGCCTTCCCCTCCGCCTCGCCGCAGATGCTCGAGTCGATGATCTCGAACCCGCGCCCGACGCGCGCCGAGTGCTCGGACGTCGCGAACGCGGTGCTCGACGGCACCGACGCCGTGATGCTCTCCGGCGAGACGGCCAACGGCGCCTTCCCGCGCGACGCGGTCGCCATCATGGCGCGCACCTGCCAGCAGGCCGAGGCCAACCTCGCCGAGTCGGACGAGACGGGCTACGACCAGATCTTCGAGCAGATGAAGAAGACGAAGAGGGCGAAGCGCGTCTCGCTGGTCGAGTCTGCGTGTTCGTCTGCCGTCAAGATGGCGACCGACATCGGCTCCAAGGCGATCATCGTCCTCTCCGAGACGGGCGAGACCGCGCGGCTGCTCGCAAAGTACCACCCGCAGGCCAAGATCATGGCCGTCTGCAACGACAGCCGCATCGCCAACCAGATCGAGGGGTACATGTGCAACACCTTGTCGATCCTCACGCAGGAGAAGCGCGGCGAGGGCAGGCACGTCAAGGCGGGCTTCAAGGCGGGCATCGCAAAGGGGATCTTCGCGAACGGCGACGCGGTGGTGGTCGTCCACACCATGCGCAACGGCGACGGGCTCAAGCAGTGGACCGTCCGCATCCTCAACGTGTCCGAGACGCCTCTGGGTAACTAGAGCGCGCCGGCGCGGAGCTTCGCGCGAGGCGGGGACCCTGCGGCATGCCCCTGAGACCCGCGCGCTGCGTGCGCGACACGAGCGCTGTCGCCTCGGCTGGGCGCCGTCGAGACTCTGCATGCGACCCACCCCTCTGCATGGAGCACCCCCTCCACGAGTCACAACACTTTACCTGAACTGCTTTTGTTTTGAGCGCGGCGCTGTCTGCGCGCCGCTGCGTATTTATGAAAATGGGAATTATTGACCCCCTAAACCCCTGGTCACGTCCGGACATTCGCGCACTCCGCGAACCGGCAACCCCAACCGCGCACGAAAACCTTAGTCCACTTACGGTTACGCCCTCTAGGCTATATACGCGCGCCCACACCCCGGTCTCGCGTTTAACCGTTCGTGTGTACGCCACTGGAGACCGACGCGCCTCGCTGCTCGCTCGCTCGCTCAGTCCACCTCCTCCACCTCGAAGTCTCCCTCCGTGTCGGCGAGGGTCGGCTGCTGAGGCTTTGAGAGGGAGTGCGCCTGGTGCGTCCCCGCGGCTGCCGCGGCGGGCTTGATGTCTCCTGTCGGCAGCCCGCTGGCGGGGTTGGTCGCGGGCTGGCCCTTGCCCTTGGAGGGCTTGGCGGCGGTGGGCGGCGCGGCGAAGAGGCGGAGCAGCCTCTCGACCTCCGAGTTGAGCTGGCCCGCCGTTGACTCGACCAGCTTCTCGTGCGCGTCCTCCTCCTCCCACTCCTTTTCCCAGTCGTCGGGCGAACTCCTCCGCACCGGCTTGCGCCGCGGCACCGCCTTCGCCGTCGCCGGCGCCGCATCGTCGCCAGCGCCGCGCGGCCGGCGCGGCTCCGCCGCGGCTGCGCTCGTCGCCGAGGCGGCGTCCGCCCCTCTCCTCTCCCCGCCCCGCTGCGAGCCTGCCGGCTGGCCGGCTGGACGCGACGGGGAGAGCGCGCGCCGCAGCGCCGCCGCGGCCCGCTCCAGGCTGGCTCGCTCCGAGTGGAGGGCCGCCCACGCCCGCTCCACCTCGGCGCCTCGCGCGGTCAGCCGCTCGAGAGACTCCTCCACCGCGGCGAGAGCACCCTCCGCGGAGTGGCGAGGCGCACCAGAGGCGTGCCGAGCGTCGGGCGACGCTGGCGGCGTGGGCAGCGGACCGCCATCCACCTCGCTCGAGAGCGCACGCATGCTCGAGGCGAGCCGGCCAATCGAAGTCTCGCTCCACACCGTCTGCTCTGGCGGCGGCGGCGGCGGCGGCGGCCCGGTCGCCTGCGGACGCAGGACGGCCGCGGCAGCAGCCGAAGCGGCGGCGGCGGCCGCGCTGGCCGCGCTGGCCGCGCGCTCCGCGTTAAACAGCTGCTCCTGTGCTCCAACCAGCCGCTGCAGCGTGAGTAGCTCTTTCCGGATCGCTGCCACATCGGCGGGCGCGCTTGCCACTTGCGGAGGGTGGGAGGCGCGCGGCGGGTGTGCGCCCGGCACAGCGGCTCCGAGCCACAGATTCATGAGCATGCGGAGGCCAACGGCGAACACAATAGCGACGGCGAACTGCATGAAGAGCGTCTGAAAGAGCGCGGAGGCAGGGCGTGGGCAGCGCAGGAGAGTGCCAACGTGGCAGGGTTCCGGCTCTTCCAGAAAGGCGGACTCTGCAACGACTGCACTCGCGCCAAAACGCCCTAGCTATACCTACCTATTTATTGCGGGAGCCAACCGCCAGGCTCCGTGCCCCACCTACCTACCTATTCCCAGGGGGGCGCGCAGCGAAGCGAAAAAATGCCCGGGGCCCTCTGGAGCGGTCAAAACCGGACCTACCCTATTGCATAGCGCATAGGGTCTAACGGGTGTCAACAGACCCCTATCTGGGTAGGAGCCGGAACCCAGCAGGGAAAAAAAACGAGGTTCGCTAGCAGGTCCCTTCCTGGGAAGGATGGTGTGACGCTGCCATCTCTGCTAGACCTATCGACAAACAAAGCTCCACAACTCGCGTTCACGAGCGATCTCCACGGGGTGGAAGCATGCGCCAGCGCGGAGTGCGGGTGATGCTCAGGGCGCGAGCGTGCGGCGCATGTAGGCGCCCAGCTTCTTGCCCGGGCAGATGGCGTCAGCATCCACGCCGTCCATGCCCGCCCTGGGGTACTCGTTGACCGCCGGGCGCGGGATGGTGGCGCACTCGCCACCGAGGTAGTCGGGCACAGCCTCCGGGTCCGCGACCTTGAGCAGCGCGCCCTGCGTGTGCTTGGCGTCGAGGATACCGACCATGTCCTGGATCTGCTTGGAGAGGAGCGGCTTGACGAGCTTCCAGCCCTGGTGCAGCGCCCACGCCGCGTTGAGCACGCGCGCGCCGCCGAGCAGCTCGGGGTAGTACAGGTCGGCGAGCGGCATGATCGGCTTGAAGCGGATGAACATGCGCAGCGAGACGTGACCGAGGCCGATGCCACCCGCGTCGATGACCATGAACTGTGGCGACGGGGGGGGGCGCGAGCGGCTCGGGGTAGTACTGTCGGCGGGCTGCGAGCAGCTCGGGGTAGTACAGGCGGGCTTGGCGCAGGGGGCGACGGGGGGGGGGGCGGCGGCGGCGAAGGCGGCGGCGGCGAGGGCGGCGGCGGGCCTGCCGGACGAGGATGCCGGTCTCCTTGGTCAGCTTGTCGGCGTGGTAGGAGGCGTACTCGAGGATGAAGTTGTTGATATCGAAGTACTGCGTGTTGTCGAGCATCTTGAAGAACTTGGTCACGTCGAGCGAGCCGTAGTCGATGAAGGTCAGCAGGTCGCCAGACCTCGTGCGCGAGTGGCAGTTGGCGACGGCGACACTCGTGAAGAGCTCCTTGATGTTGGGGATCTCGTGGTACGCGAGCCCGCCCGCGATCTGCTTGCGGAAGCCGTTGACGCCGCTCCTGGCACGCCACGCCGCGGTCGCCTCGGCCTTCTTCTTGGCCTTCTCGTACTTCCAGTCGCGGTCGACGAGGAAGCGGAGGATGAAGATGTCGCCGTACTCGTCGAGCTCGCCGCCCGCGGCGAGGTACGCGGCCGAGAGATCCTTGACCATCTCCAACTGCTCGGGCGTCAGCTCCTCGAGCGCGACGTGGTTGGCCGCGACGGGGCCGACGGGGTCGCCCGCATCGCTGCTGGCGGACGAGTCGGAGACCTCGTCCTCGGAGAGCGCGGCCGCCGGTGGCGGCGGCGGCGGCGCCTCGATTGCCTCCCGTTTCGCCACCACCTCGGCGGCGGGCTCCTCGGTGCTCTTAGACATGGTCGCCAGCTGCTCGGTGAGCTCGGTGCACTTGGCCTCGATCTCGGCCAGCCTGTCACGCATCTCGGTGCGCTGCTGGATGCAAGAGTTGAGCTCGCGCTTGACCTCATTCCGCCGGTCTTTCTCCGACTTCTCCTCCCACGGCAGCATCAGACGGATCCTCTCCCAAATGTTGTCGTCGTCATCCATCATGGTCATCTCGGTGACGCCGGGAGCGGAGCCGTTTGCAGAGTCGTCGTCGAGCTTGTCGAGGTCGCGGTCGTCGTCAGGGAGGCTGGTGGGCGCGCCGGTGCGCATCGACTCCACGCGCTGCGAGCGGCGCACCTCCTTGACGTTCGCGCGAAGCTGCCGAGTGAGCTCGCGCATAAAGTCTCCGCTGACGACCATCGCCCGGAGCTCGTAGAGGGCGCGGGAGTCGGTTGCAACTACGCGGACGAGTGCTGCCGGCTGGCCCCTGGAGTCAACGGATGGTGTCAGGCTCCCCCTGGTGCCAGCGGGTATGGCGAGCTGCAGCGCGTCGTGGAGCGCCTGCTCGGTGTACGTGCTGAACGGATCAGTGGCGACGCCATCAGCGCGGAAGACGGCGCGGAACTCGAGTCGGGTCGTTGTCAGCAGGTTGGACGCCGACTTGATGGACGTCTTTGAGCGCGTAAAGGGACGGAAGAAGCTCTTGCGCTCGTTGGTGGGCATGCTGCTCCGGGGCTAGATCTATTTGCGGTCGGCGATTCGAGTTTGGAACGTGGCGCGCGACGTGCGTCCTTCTCCTTGATGCCCTGTTAGGAGGGTCTACGTCCCCTCTTCCGTCAACTACGATTAGGCACATCAAAGACACTTCGGTGCGATACGGGATGATTAGAGCGCCTTCTCCGTCTGCAATACGGGATGATGTTGATGAGAGCGCCTTCTCCGTCTGCGGATACGGGATGATGAGAGCGCCTTCTCCGTCTGCGATACGGGATGATGAGAGCGCCTTCTCCGTCTGCGCATCTCTCGCGGTCTCACTCGCGAGCCTCCCGCTCCCCCCAACTTGGAACGCACCAAACAAATCAACACTCACACGACCCACCCGGCCCGAAGATATCGTCCTCGTACCTCGAGAGAAGATCTCGGTCATCACGAACTGTCGAAGCCTGGTCCTCACTTGCGTGCAGCCTTTGGCGGCTTTTTGAGGTTGCAGTGCTCGTTGGTGAGCCATGTCGCAATCGCAGGGAAAGCGGCGGCCCGCTCGCCCAGAGCCACAGCCTTGGGAAACTTCCCGTAGCACTCGGCAGCGCCCTCGCCCAGCGTCGCACCGAACGGGATCAGCGCCTGTGTCAGGACGAGGACGGCCAAGTCGGCCGTGGTGGGCGCATCCTTGCCGTGGACGAAACCCTTGTCCGGGATGTACTTGCTCAGGTGAGCGAGAACCTTCTCCATGACCTTTGGCACCAGCGCGGGGTCGCCACCACTCAGGATGACCCCGGCGCCGAGGCCCATGCAGTCCTCCAACGCGCCCTGAAACATGTCGTCCACGGCTTGCTGCTGCGCGGTGACCTTTGGATACTTGGGACCGATAGACGCGAGGTAGTTCTGGCAGGCAAAGCTCTGGTAGATCTTGAGGTCACCGTGCACTAAGATTGGCAGACCACAACCGTCCATGCCCATCGCGGTAGCCGCCTTGGTGTGCTCCGACTGAACCGGGCCCGCCTTCAACTTGTCGGCGGCAGAGGCTCCATTTGCCGAAAATGGGTACTCGACGCATTCGAGTTCGAGGCCGCCGACAGCGGCGATAAGCTGAGAAGGGACGGGCGGCGATCAGTGCTACCAGCGACACAGCGGCGATAAGCTGAGAAGGGACGAGCGGCGATCAGTGCTACCAGCGACGCAACCGCGAGCGGGGTGGCCTGGTGCTACACGTGGCTCATCGAGGCCGGAGGAAGGGGGTCGGCTCGTTGGCGCGATGGCTGCAAGAGCGGAGGGCACCTTGCTGAGTTCGCCCCGGCCGTTAATGTCAAAATAATGGAGGACCGGCTTGGGCGACATTGGCCAGCAGCTCTGGGTCTTTTTCGAGGCGGCGACTCCCATCGTTTGTGGGTGCTCGATCCTCGATGGGACTGACGTGGGCGGCGATCACTCCAGAAAGGCGTTACGCTTGAAGGTTCGGCGGGGATGCCGTAGAAAAGAATTTTAGAAGGGAATTTGAAAGTCATCTACAAACACTACAAACACGTTCTCCCATCCCTCCCTTGGGTTGTCTGTTTTCTTTCTTTCTTTTTACAAACACTGGCCGCGGGACTGAAAAAAACAGAGAATCCCAGAAAGATTCGTAGAGTACAAGCCTTATTCACAGCACAAAGACAGAAAGAAATAATTCGTAGAACCAAGCTGCCCCTCTGGCCTCTCTCACTCACAGCAAACTGAGCGTCTCAGAACGAGGCCGAGGAGAGCGAGAGAGCGATGAGTCAGAGGATGAAGCGGCAGGAGAGAGAACGACGAGAGTGAGAAGACCGCGAGGCGGCATGAAGGTCGCTGCGAATTGGAGAGAGACTGCAAAGAGAGATAGGGAGAGGCTAGGGGAGAGGCAGACGCCCAAGTGGGTGGGCGACGGCTAGCACCACACTCCTCTCCTTAAAATCCCTGTGTGGCGGCGTGCCGTCCTCCCATCCCTCCCTTGGGTTGTCTGTTTTCTTTCTTTCTTTCACAGCAAACTGACAAAGCTCAAGGCCGGACATCGGCACACCACCAGAGTGCAGAGACCAGTTGCCGGTAAGGACAAACCAAGGCGCAAGGGAGGGTGGGAGAAAGGGGAGAACGGCACGCCGCCACCACACAGGGAGTTAAAAGGACTTTTCATCTTTGCACTCGGGCGTCAGCCGCCGTGAACTTTCGTTGTGTGCGGCTCTCTTACGTGTAGGAGGACTCTGGTCTCTGGTCTCTGCTGACAGACTCAGACAGGGTTTGCGATGAAGCGTTTCCGTTTGTCAACTTTGACAGAGTGACCCAACGCGGCCAAAGGATATCCACCTCGAGAACGCAGCCGCGGCGCACACTGCTGGCGTGTGCTGTGCTGTCCGGCGGCGGATAGAGGTTCGAGATAGAGGTGGGCTCGATCGATGAATTTCCGTCCGCGTGCGTGAGTGAGGGGATGCTGAGCTGTCCCGGAAATAAATCCGGGCATCTCGTCGAAAGAGAGAAAGCGGATAGAAAACAAGAACATAACGCACTCTACATAAAAGGGAACCCAGGACCGATTGTGGGCACTCGTTTTTCTTTACCCATGCTCAAACCAAAAAACAAGAGCGATGTACGGCACGGTGCTGGCCGAAGAACTCGCCCGCTCGACAGCGGCTGTCCTGCGAGATGAGCTCAAGTCTCGCGGCTGCCTGACGAGTGGCGTCAAGTCGGCTCTGATCGAGCGTCTCGCGCCGCTCATCCAGTCTGAGCGAGAGGAGGCGGCAGCCGCAGCCACAGCGGCGGCTGAGAGGCGCCGCAAGTCGACAATCAGCCTACGAATTTGCGCTCCAGAGGAGGGAGAGCTGGAGGTATATCGCCTCAAAATGACAGACAACCTCGGTCGCGTCTTCTCCCAGTACACCGCGTCAAGAGATGCCGGTCCGGCTCAGTTCCTGTTCGACGGCGAGGTGGTTGCGTGGGAGGCGACGCCGCTCGAGCTCGACCTGGAGGACGAGGACCAGATCGACTTCAATGTCGAGCATGCGCCTCGCCGTGAGGCTGTGCAGGGACGAGATGCCGGTGCGAGCCGCGAGCCTTGGGAGAGGGTGGCGGCGGTGGCAGCGGCCATCGCGCTGCTGTGTGGAGGCGGCGTCCTGTCGTGTGTGCTCGCGGGCCTCCTCACTGAGCCGCCGATGCCGGTGCTGGTGCTGCTCTTCGCCCACTCGCTTTGCCCTGCGCTGCTGCTCGCCTACCTACAGGGCCGCGTCTGCCTGCGGGCGAGGCACTCCATCCTCCGCCAAGGCGCCGGCGAGACTTCCAAGCGCGCCCCCGACGCGGCGGCGGCGGCGACGACGACCGAGACGACGCTTGAGCAGGGAGAGGGGGTCGAAGAGGCTGCGAGAGCGGCTCCACGACGTGCGTTGCGCCCGCGCCGCTCGCCCAATCGGAGCCGTGGCCGCGCCTGTGATGCTGACCGCAGTGTGCAGGCAACGGCCAGAGAGTGAGGCTGAGGGGCGTGCTCGACCTGGCTGGCAGCGCGACCACGCGCGACTGGGCCGGCAAATTGTTCATGCCAGCGGTACGGACGGGGGTCAAACTCGTTCATGTGTTGTTGCGAGCGAGAGCCCGGACATCGACTGAGCTGTGAGCGTGCGAGGTCTCTGGCGCCGCTTCTGGTGTCTCCCGACAGTGCGTAGTCCGTAGAGCCGTAATGCATGAACGAAACACAACCGACAGTGTGTACATAGTACATATCTTAGCTCTCGTTGGAGAGTAGGAGAACTCCGCCGTTTGCGTGAGGAGCGAGTGAGCTCTAGCGATCGCGTCACACACGGCGCGCAGCGCCTAGCGCCAAGGCTAGCGCATAGCCATAGGCCCCTAGCGCGCCAGCCTCCAGCGCTCCAAGGTCCGATTGAGCCGCATCGATACAGAATACACTGGCAGAGACTCGCGAGATACGAGAGTGCTACACGCTGCCAGCGGCCGCTGCGGACCAAGAGCGTCGCGCGAGGTAGAAGGCGCCGCCTCGCAGGTGCCTTGCCGCTCACGTCCTGTAGATGTGGACGCGGCCCGAGTTGGTCGCGGCGGCGACGACGGTGCCGCCCTGGTGGCAGGCGTTGCGCGACGGGATGGCGGTCATGTGCTCCGAGCTGAGCGAGGCGAGCCTGCTGCCGCTGGCGGGGTCGTAGACCTCGGCGGTCCTCTTCATCCCGCCGACGAGCACGCCGTCGCCGCTCGCCGTCCACGTCGCGCGGAAGGGGACCACCTGTGCGCAGCGGGAGGGCGTGGCGAGGCGTTACCTGCAGGGCGCCGCAAGAGGAGGGGCGTCCGGGAGCGCGCACCCACCGCCCCGTCGCGGTGCAGTGCCGCACGGCCAGGGCCGGCTCGGCGCTCGCGGCGGGGACGCTCTTCGCGCTCGAGGCGGCCGCCTTGTCCGCCAGCGCCGCGAGCGAGAAGACGCGGAGCCGGTCGTCGAAGCAGGTGACCGCGAGCCGGCCGCTGCCGTCGGGCGCCCACTCCGCTGCCTGCGACGCCTTGGGCAGGCTGAGCGTCGCGACCGGCTTGGCGCCGCCGCCGCCGCCAGACAGCCTGCGCGCGTCCCAGACGTGCACCGCCGCGTCGGAGCCCGCCGACGCGAGGAGCCAGTCGCGCCCGGCGTCGATCGAGAGCGTGTTCACCTTGCGGCCGTGCCGGGCGGCGAAGGGGTGCGAGAGGGCGCCGGCTCGCGTGTCGTAGCCGCCAACCTCGCCGTCGTTTGTGCCGAGGTAGAGAAGGGAGGGGCAGGCCTGTCCGAGCGTGAAGGCGGAGAACTCCTTGTCGGCGTGGCAGAGCGTCACAAACTCGCGCCGGCCGAGCCGGAGGCACTTTGCGGTCCCGTCGTACGAGGCGGAGAAGAGGCAGTCTAGCGAGTGCGGCTGCCACCTGGGGCGTCGAAAGAGGCGTCGCAGCGGGGCGGAGAGGGGCGCCGACTACCCTCTCTCGGCCGCATCTCGGCCGCATCTCACCGCAGCCCGCAGATGTACTGCTTGTGCGGCCTGTGCAGGTGCACGCCGTCGGACGGGTCGTCCTCGGCGCGGTCGCAGTGCCACAGCGACACGTGGCCGTCCTTGTCGCCCGCCGCGAGGAGGAGCGTGTCGTCGCGCGGCTGGAACTGCAGGTGCACCACCGCGGACTTGGTCACCTGCTCGCGCGCGCAAGGCTGTGAAGCTTCTTGTTTCTTATCAACCCATCTGTGAACCGGCGCTCTTGCCACAGCTAAGCCGCACACGGGGGGGCTCACCTTGGCCACGTCCGCCTCGGCGAGCGAGCAGCGTGCGAGGGAGGAGGCAGCGGCGGGCGGCTTGGCGGCGCCCCGTCCCTTGCCGGCCGGCCTGCCCTTTTGTCGGGGCGCCTCCTCCCTCGAGCCTCCCTCCTGGCCGGAGGTGACGAGGCGGAGCAGTGCGCCGTCCCGCTCGTCGGGCTTTGGCAGCGCAGCAGCCGCAGCGCGTGCGGCCGGCGGCAGGCGCGCAGAGAGGGGCACGTCCTCCTCTTCCTCCTCCTCCTCCTCCGCTGCGTCCTCCGCCGCCATCGCCGCCGCCGCCGCCTCCACGTCCTCCGCCCGCACGTCCTCCTCCGCCTCCTCCATGTCGTCGTCGTTGACGCGGTGGAAAGGGATCGGCGTGCGCGGGTCGAGCTGCTTGAAGAGGTCTTCCGGGCGGGCAACCTTGCCAACACCCGGGGCGATGATGTCTCCCGAGTCGAGTTCGATCCGGCCATCGCGGTGCTCCTCGGCAACCCCACTGAACTCTGGTGCCACATTGCGGGTTCGGGACGATTGCCGGGTCGGGACGGTCGGAGTCGAAGAGGAGCGCTTTCGAGACGCGTTGGCGACGCCGCGCTGCGACGGACGCGCTGAGGAGGACTTGAGCCCCATCTCTGATTTGAAGCTCACAAGGTTGAGTGATGCGAGAATAGCCTCATTTGCTCGTATGTTGGCGAGCCGCTCCAGTTCGTAGGCCGAGAGGCCAGGTTCGGCGGTGGGAGTCTCTGCCGGAGTCTCTGCGGCAGTCTCTGTGGCGGTGGGGGCGGGCGCTCGAGTGGCAAGCACGCCGGAGCGAGTGCTGCTGGGCATCACGATTCGCGCCAAGATGTGCACTCGAGTAGCACGAGGTCTCGGACACTTCCTGTTTCAAAAAAAAATAAAATTTTTCTGGCCTTGTTGCGCTGTTCACATAAATCCTTTTTCACACAAAAACACAACCCCGGACCCAAGACGCACAAGCACAGACAGTCGAGAAGGGAGAGACAGCAGTGACAGTCAGAAGTCAGCGCTGGGTCCCAGAAGGCGAATGCGATGACGGCCTCGTCACTCACTTCTCTCTCTGACTCTGTACACACTCTCTCTCCCTCCGCCTCACAATTAGTCGACCCCCAGGCCTCACAATAACAAACCCTTTCGCTGGCAACCAAGTACGGCGTGAACGCTGTCGGAATCACTTCGGGTGTCGGGGTCCCTAATGGGTGTGTGTGAGTTGATGGCAGGTCACAGAGCCTGAACTGACTCTGCACGCCGGACCCCCAAGTCTCCGAGCCCCAGAGCGCTTCGCCATGCAGTGGCTCACCGGCGGGTGAGCGCCAGCCTCTCGGGGACGCCCAGCGGCCCTGCGCCAGCCCACGTCCAATCCAAACGCCCGGCCAAGGCCCGCCGCCTCTGCGGCGAAGCGAAACGCAGTCATCACCCGGCATCCAGCCACCACAATCCCGGCTGGATGGGGAGGCGACGTGCCCCGCGCGGCGTCAGGACGTGCCTCTGTCGCCGCGTCCCGCTCGCCCACGCGACGTCTCCGCCTCTCGCGCCGCGCAGCTCCCCATTCTCAGCAAGCTGCCTGCGCGCGCGCGAAACTCCCGCCAACCCATTGTCAGCTCCAGCTCTCCTCGCGCGCCGGCTGCCTCGTTTCTCACCAGCCGCGTCCTCCGCGCCTCTTGCGACAGGCTGCGCGGAAAGAGCGAGCAGAAGAAGCAGAGCTCCTGCAGGGAGCTTCGGATCGCCACCTCTGGCAGCCACTCTGTGCGCTCCAACGTCGAGGTCTTGCGGGTGGATGGGGCCGGGAGCTTCTCGCAGAACGGCGCGCGCCGCCGCAGCAGCAGCCACGCCGCCTCTCCCACCCTCGGCGCTGCGCGCGCCTCCACCCACGCCGCCACTCCGCGCCGCCCGCCACAGGCCGGGTCCGCGCAGCGGTGTTTGTGCCGACCACGTCGACGACCATCCAGTTTCACGCGGAGCAGCAGAAAAAGTCGGCACCCTGCTCGGGCCGCGCCTCGTCGGTGCACGCGCTCCAGATGTTCTCACCCGAGGACACAAAGACGCTGCTCGACGATGCCAAGCGCATCGGATCCTCCATCGGGTGGGTCGACCGCGGCGTCAGCTTGCCGACGCAAGGCGCCACGCCTCTGGGACCCTTCCGAGAGCCTTCCGAGAGCCTTCCGAGAGCCGTCCGTTCGGCAAGCCCCAGAGCCGCTCGGCGAGCGCTCTCGGAGAACCGCGAGAGGGCCCTGTCGCGGCCCGCGCTGCCCGCCCCCGTCCCTGACGCCCCTTTGGCCGCCGCCGCTCCTCACCCCGCGTCCACCCGCCTGCTGCAGACGTCCTTGTGCAAAACCTGACAAAGGAGTCGCAGGACCTGGTCCACCGCGCGATCCGCGAACGGCTGCTCCCGTTTGCGCGGCGACAGTACCCGCACCTGACGGCTGCCTTTGACAAGCAGCCCTACCCCCGGCCCGGCAACCTCTTCATCGTGCGCTACTCCGCGGCGTCGCAGCGGCCCGGTGGGCGCGGGCTCAAGCTGCACAAGGACGAGACGGCGCTGACCTTCAACCTGTGCCTCTCGCACGAGGAGGAGTTCACCGGCGGCGGCACCTACTTCCCCGCCGCCTCCTCCGACGTCGACGGCATCCTCATTCGCCCAAAGGGCGGCTACTGCCTGGTGCACGATGGAAACATCAAGCACGCGGGCAACGAGGTGCGGTCGGGCGACCGCTTCATCCTGGTGGGCTTCTACAACGCGGACGGGCGCGACCGCGCGGGGGAGGACGAGTTCTTCGGGCCCGCGGCGCGCGAGGCGCAGCTTCGCGCGCAGCTGCCGCAGCCCGTGCAGACCATCTACTTTACGACTGCGGTGGCGTCGCAGCGCGGCGGCGGCGGGCCGGGCGAGGGCGGCGCGGCCGAAGCCAATGGCGAGGGCGCGTACCGCGCCGACGCCGAGTACGCGGATCCGCCGCCGCCTGCCCGCGGCAGCGTCGGGTGCGGCGGGTGCGGCGCGGCGGCCGCAGTTTTGGGGCTGAGCGCGGTAGCCATCCAGGGCCCGGTGAGTCCAAAGGAGGCTGGGGCGCCGGGCGCCAGCAGCAGCGCGGGGGCGGCCGCCGCCCCCGGAGGCGGAGGCCCGCCCGGCGGCGCCAACGCGGGCGCGTGCGGCGGGGGCGGGGGCGGCCGCGACGAGCCGCCGCTCAGCGACACTTATTGGCGCTCGCACTCGCCGCCGCACAAGAGCCAGACGCGCGGCTCGGCGCCGGCGACTTGCATGCCGACATGGATGGTGGTGCTGCAGGGCCGTTGGCGGCCCGCCACGGCGCTGGCCAAGTGACGCGCGGGAGCCGCGATTTGCTACTCTTTTCGGCGGCGGCGCGTCGTGGCCCAGCCGGCGCTTGTGCGCGCTTGGCTGCTCTGCGCGCCCCGGACGCGGTTGTTTTCTCGTCGGTTGGGGCTGGGGGTGAGGGATAGGGGAAGGGGGCAAGGGATGTGCTTCGCGATGGCCTGGTAGGGCTCCCTGTGCGGTCTGTGGGTAGATTGGTCCTGTGCAAGGTGGTGGGGGGAGAGAGAGAGAGGCGGCGCGTGGCGGCCCGGTCCCCCCGCCTCCCCCCAGCGCGCCCACCTGTACTACGGGGCGAGGCGGGCCCGGCGCGCCCCGCGACGCCCGCGCCTGCGGAGAGAGCTGTTAAGAGAAGGGCGGCACTATGTATGATAGACGCATGTTTAGCTTTTCCGAAAACGCGAACCCAGCATACTGCATCGCTCATCAGTCCGAGTCACGCCTCCGCTTCCTCTCTTTGTGGCCGTCTTTCTCTTTGTGCTTCTGCTTGCTCTTCTTGTGCTTGTGCTCGCTCTTGTGCTTCTTCTTCTTCTTCTCCTTGCGCTCGTCCTTGTCGCGCCGACGCTTCCGCTCCCCGCCGCCGCCGGCCGCCGCCGGCGCCGCGAAGAAGGAGGCCGAGCTCCGTTTTGCCGGCGCCTTGTACTGCGCCACCTCGGTGTCGGACATGTCGGACCACGACGAGGTCGACGAGGGCATGTCGTCGTCTGCGGCCGCCTTGCGCTCGGGAGATACCTCGCCCAGGTCCTTGCCGGACACCCAGTTCCCGCCCGCCTTCCAGCCCAGCTTGCCCTGCCCCTTCCACCCGCCGCGCGTGTCGTCAGCCGCCAGCCTCCCCTGCTGCCGCGCGAGAGCGAAAAGGTCCTTCATGTTATCGTACGCGCTGCTGTCGCCGCCAGCAGCGGCGCTCGTCTCCGCCTTTGCCTTGTCCACATCTCCGGCGTACGGATCGTGCCTGCCGCGGCGATGGGCGGTCAGCGCGGCGGTGAGTGCGGGGGCAGGCCAAACGCGGCCGCACCCAATGGCGTTTTGCCAGATGCCGTGGGTGCTGAGAGACGCCGACGTCTGGACGCGGTTGTGTTGCGGCATGCGAACTCGGCCCGTGGACGGCATGGCGAAGGGTTGGGGGCGAGCGCGGTGTTTTGTGGCGCCGGCGGATTTTATTTTGAGCTGCCTTCGATGTTAGATCTCTCTCCGCTCGGGGTTACGGCCGCCATAACAACGGTATGGCGGGTGGAGTGCTCTCTACTGCCGCGGCGCCCCTGTCGGTTCGGAGGCGCCTGGCGGCCGCGCGCTTGGTGCCGACGTCGACCGGCTGCTCTCGCGGCGCCGAGGCGTCGGGCGATCTCGGAGCGTCGCTCGCGCGGCGGCACACCTGCTCAAAAAAAGGAAGGGCCCGGTTGCTCCAAGTGCTCCAAGTGCTCCAAGTGCTCCAAGGTTGGAGCCACGGGGCTCACGTGCTCGCTCGGGGCGCCGCCTGACAAAAACAATTCGCTCTCACCTGGCAACCCTGTCTGCACGTCTTGCGCGCGCGTGAACAGGGCAACGGCCACAATTGAAGTCGACCGTCCAAAGCTGCCCCCCCAACGTACTTTAAACTCCGGCGAAGTTCTGTTTTCCAACAACCTTTAAATGCCAGGGCTCCAGGCCCCAAATGACGTGTGAGTGTTAGAGTTGTTTGGTATTCCGCTAACGGATCTTACGTCGCCTGTAACCTCTCTTTAAGGTATTGCTAAAAATCTCTCTCTCCGCCTCACTCTGCGCCACTTTTGAGGCGTTGGCGAGGACCGGTGAGGCGGCGAGGTTTCGCGGCGCGTTCATCGCCCTCCACGCCGACCCTGCGCATTGCCAAGGAATTCTTTTCGTGGCCGACAGACTCGCGTTGTCTACGAGGGCCTGTTGCTCGCTGTTTGAGCGAGATGGGAGGCAAAGCGAAGCCTAAGAAGCACACGGCGGCGGAACTAGCCGCGAAGGCGAAGGCTGCCACGACCTCCGTCGGCGGAGGCACTGCCGGGATCGCCGAGCGGGACAAGAAGGCGAACCTGACCATCGAGTGCTTGGAGGTGGGGTGCGGGGGCACCAAACTCGCCTCGCTGACCGTCGCCCAGCGGCACTGGTGCCAGAAGCACTGCACATGCCGTCGAGCACCCAACCCGGAGACAGGCCGCTGCGAGTGCTTCCCGGCGGAGCGGTACGAGCCGCTGTTCAACAAGCCCAAGGAGGCGGTGAAGACGCACCACAACCAGGCCGCGACGCTGGCCAGCAACAAAAACGCTAGCAAGTCCGTCCGCGACAAGCTCAAGGCCCAGCAGGCCGCCGCCGCCGCCATCATTGCCGCCGAAGCGAACAAGGGGACAAAGCCAAAGCAGTTCACTGCCAAGGCCAGCGGACCGTCCACAATATGACGCTCGGCGGCGGCGACGAGCGCTAAGACCGTACTACTTAGCGCGAGGGCAGGGAACGGGGGCATTCAGATCCGCCGGCCTGGGGCGTGCGCGAGCGAGCGCGCATTCCCCTTGCGCGTAGGGCGTTAGGAGCTCGGAGCTCGGTCGCGACGAGCTGCGCAGGCGGGCAACGTAGGCCAAACGGTCAGATCACGAGCTTTCACACACCCAGTGACAGTGCAGCGATTGCTAGAGCTGCGTGCCTAGCAGAGTGTTTTAGTGCACCACGCACCGTTCGATCATGGAGAGGCACGCCCCTCGCGCTGGGCGTCACACTATGTTGCGTTATAGCGTTGTCTGGTTGTCTCGGCTCGCAGGATAAGTGAGAAGAGCAGCAATGTGAATGTAGAATGAGCTCTCTATACGAAAAAGAAAGCCGTGTGTATACACACGTGCTAGCGTACGTGCTAGGCGGAGTGCGATGTACGTCCCCCACAACGCGCGCGGCAGCCCCCGACCGGTCGTCGTCGCCACCGTGCACCGACGCCCGAGAGGCAGAGGGAGCGCGCACATGCGGATAACAAAGAGTGCGCGTCTAGAGCTTTCGTCCCACGGCTCGCGGCTGGTCGGTGGCCGCGAGTGCCACCTCGGCGCGCGCAAGAGGCGTCCGGGTTCGGCCCCGACTAGCGGGCTCAATTCCCGCGTCCCTCGCTCGAGCGGTCAGCCGCGCAAGAGCTCGGCGATCGTCGCATCGATGCCGTCCTCTGCAGCCATCTCCTCGCCGGCGCCCTCGCGGCTCGTCGTGGCCGCCGCGGTGCTCGCCTGCACGCCAGCCCCCTGCCCCTCGCCCGCCCCCTCGCCGTCGCCGCCGCCCTCAGGTTCGGCGCCAATGTCGCCGAGTGTCTCCGCCAGCAGCCTCTCCGCCTCGTCGTCCTCCTCTTGGCTGGCCGCGCCTACCGCCGAAGGGAGAACACGCCTCCCGCCCTTGCGAACTGGGAAGTGGCTGGGGAGTGGCTGGGGAGCGTCTCGGAAGTGTCCGGAAGTGTCCAGCGCACTCGACGAGATCTTGCCGAGGCTACCCAGCTCCTCGATGTTATCTGCGCCGGCCCACGCCGCCGCCTCCGCTTCCGCCGCCGCCGCGGCCGCCGCCTCGGCAGCTGCAGCTTTGGCGGAAGCGGCGGCGGCGGCGGCGGCGTCCGCGGCGCCCGCCTCCGCCCCCTCCGTCTTGCGTCGCGACTGGCCGTCGCCAAGCTTGGAGGTGTGCGGGCTGGCGGCGGGCTCGCTCCGCGCGCCAAAGGGCGTGCCGAGCTTGGTGATCTCCAGCGCCGCGCCGCCCGCCGCCACCTCTTCGATGCGGCGCTTCCTGAGGCGCGGGCACACGGGCGGGCTGGCCGGGGGCGGGCGGAGGGCGGCGGCTGCGGCGTCGGGGCGCTTCTCGGGCTGCGAGCGGTGCGGTGCTGCGGTCTTGAAGACTTGGGTCTTGAGAAACTTCGAGCCCATCGACTCGTCCGGGTCGCCGTGGAACTTGTAGTCTCGCCGCACAAAGGGCGCCACCTGCGCCGGTGGGGGTAAGGGCGGCCTCATGCTCATGTGCATGCGAACCAGGGGGCGGGCGGGGCGACAAGTCACCGTGAGCTCAGGCAGCCAGCCCGCGACGAGCAGCGCGGAGGAGCCGCGCAGCTCCCCCGTCCGCGAGGCGACCAGCCGCGTGCAGAAGACCTCGACCCGCTCGACGAGCGTCGTCCCGAGCACGCCGAGGTCGCGCCCCGCCTTTGCGCTCGCCCACCCCTTGCACGCCTCCTTGGACATCCGAAGCGACATCGCGATCGGGCCCGCGAGCATCGAGCGCGGCTCGAAGTAGCGCACGTCGCACCGGCCGAGCGGCGGCGCCGAGGGCGGCTCGTCTGCGTTCCGCAGCTCGAAGCGCGTGCAAAAGATGCCACCGGGGAGGTCCCCCGAGCGGAGGTGGCAGGTGAGGCCACCGGGCAGGCGCTCGAGCACCTGGCGGGGAGGGGAGGGACGGGAGGGGACGGGAGGCGGGCCGGTGCGCGCGCGACGGCTCGAGGGCGGCGCTGGGCACGGCGTGGCTGGTGCGGACCGAGCGGTGCGGCAGCACACAAGCCGTGTGCAGCGGCTTTGCCGCTTCGGGCGCGATGGCGCGAGCGAGCAAGGCCTCGACCGCCGCCGCCGGCGTCGCGCCCAGCTCGCGCGGCGGCGAGAGCCGCTCGGTGTCGATGTCGGCCTCGACCCAGCAGGGGGCGCTCAGCTTGTGGTGCGCGCACTGCGCGGTCCGCAGCGTCACGACGGGCTTGGCGCTCGCCCCCTTTGGCGGGGCCGGCTTCCCCACGCCGGCCTCCTCCGCCGGCGCGAGCAGCGACGCCGAGTAGCCGCCCTCCTCCGCCCTGCCGCCCTTTGAGCCCGGCGCCAGCCGCAGGCCGAGCCCGCGCATGAGGGCGTCGGCCGCGCGTCGGCCCGCTTGGCCGGGCGTGCTCCCCACCGCCTCCGCCACCATCATGAGGCGCACGTGCCCCTTGACGGGCTGCGGCAGCCCCTCCTCGGTTGGCCGCGCCGCCGCCGCCGCCGCCTTGGCTTGCTGTGGGAAGAACTCACGGAGCAGCTCGAGGCCCGCGGCGCCGGAGAGGCCGTCGGAGCCCTTGGCGCGCTCGCGGCCCGCCTTCAGCGCCCGATACAGCTGCGCGAGGGCGCTCGGCTTGGCGTCCTTCACAAAGATCGTGTGGACCGTGCTCCCCAGCCGGACTTCAATCGTGAGCCGCCCCTTGGCCAGCAGCTCAGGCTTGGCGTGGATCTGATGCAGCGAGCTGAGCGGGTAGCAGCTCGCCGACGCGGCGGCGCTCAGCTGGGTCGTCGCGAGGGATACCGTCGAAGGCAGCTCCGGACCGACGGCGATGAAGGCAGAGTGCGTGGCCCGCGAGCCTGCCACTGCGAGGCCAATCGCCCGCGACCGCTTCCCCGGCTGCGCGCGCTTGCCGCTCTGGCTCGGCAGCGCAACCTCGGCGTTGCACTCGATCGGGACGTGGAGTACCGTCGCGTTCGGGCCTCGTGCAGGTTTGGAGGACATGGATGGGGGGCGTCCCTTCGTGTCGTTGGAAGCGCGCGAGGCAAAAAGAATTCCCGCCAGCTTCTCCCATGCCTCCGTTTTCTTTCTTTCTTTCTTTCTTGTTTTCTTTCGGGGGCCACAATGTGACGACCAAAACGATCTTGGGGGCCAGGGTGAGACAACAGGTCGTGGTGCCACACGGGGCACACCACAGGCGTATTCTAGAGGGGGAAAAGAAACGGGTAATCAGGGTTGAGGGGCCCCGCCACGAGTTGGAAGCGCGCGAGGCAAAAAGAGATGTCCGTGATTTTGTGTCTGCTTTATTTATTTATTTATATCTCCTGTGTGTGGTGGCGTGCTGTCCTTTGGCCTTTATGCTTTAACGTTTTTCTCGCCCAGTACTGTCTATATTCTTTTCCCTGGTCTGCTTATTTATTTATTTTCCCAAGACCTTCGTGAGCTCCTCCTTTTCTCATTGACATTGTCGTCCATCAGGCAGAGGCGGTGAGGCGGGTGGTCGGACGGGGCCACCGGGTGGCGATTGGGGGCGCGGATTCGCACAGCGCGGGCGCCGGTTGCGAACTCACCGCGGACATGGCTCGTTCGATAGGCTTCGGGGTTGCGACTGAACAACCGAACGGGAGATTCCCCTTTCGTGGATTCTTCGAGGTGTGAACAGCGGGCGTGTTTTTGTGAGCGACGCGCCAGGCAACCGCACCACCACCACCTGCCTCTGAGTGAGGGGTGAGTCGAGATCTCGATCACCTCAGGTCCCCCAACCTCCCCCGGCGACTGTATATTCTATACCCCCGGCGACTCTCTCGCTCGCACAAGTGAGTGAGAGGGAGGACTCACGAAAGCTCCCCAACCGCGTGCTGCTGCCCACAGCGCTCTCAGCGTCAGGACGCGGAGGCAGCCTTCCCTAGCAGTAGAGGGCGAGGACCGCCATGACGGCAAACCCCATCATCGCGAAGAGGTACTTGACAATGCCGGGGCACGTGCCATGGCCTTCCATCATCTCGCTGCCCAACACCTCTACCGCGCCCATCTGGAGGAAGGTGCCCGCCGCCAGCGCGTTGAAGGCGAGCGGCAACGGGCTCTCTGCCCCCTCGGCGGTGGCCGCGGTGTGTCCGATGAGCATGCCGATCGGCGTGGCGATGGAGAAGCAAAACATGCACAGCGCCGCCTGAGGGCCAATACGGCCGGGTGCACGCCTCCGCACACGAGTGTGGGGCCAGGCTCGTGGGCAAGCCCCCGCGCTTCTCCGAGCCAGGCAGTTGCCCGTGGCACGCCCGGCGTGCGGGCACGGGAGATATGGGTGAGCGGTGGCGGTAGCGGTGAGCGGTGTGCGTCGCCTTGCAGTTGTCAAAGGCGCGGAAGACGGCCGCCCCAAGTGCAAAGGCAGCAAAGCCCTTGTGTGCGCCGACTGCAACGAACATGACCATGATGTCGTCGCCAACAACCCCGAGGGCGAGGCCCTCCAGGACGCAGTGGATTATGAAGGCGGTGAAGGCTGCGATGGCAGCAACCGCGCCGGATTTGCCACCCTTGCCCGTGGTCTCCAGCCCTCCCAGGCTGTGGTGGTGCGGGACGTGGCTTTTGGCGGGCTCTTTGTCGGCAGTCGAGCAGCAAGTGCCAGAGGCCGCCGTCTCGATCGCCATGAGGCCTGTGTGAGGGTGTCACACGTTGCGGAACCAGCACCGATGCGGGAAGATTTGGCTTGCAGAGGACTGGGCTCAGGGAAGGGCGCGTGGGGGGAGGGGCGCGCACTGATGAGTGCCACGGAACAGAGCAGGAACGACCACGGGTAGGTCTCTTCTTCCCCTTCGCCGTGCAGCGCGCGGCCGTGCGCGTCCATGTCCTCATCTTCCTCCTCCTAAGCCGCCGGGGCTCAAGTCAAAGCATGTCGGCGGCGCGCGCCAGAGCACGCTCTTTCCCCGAGAAGCAGGGAGCACTTTAATCCGCTCTCCCCGTGGCCGGGTGTCCACCGCCCGTCTCCCCTTCCCCGCGTCTCACTTCCTCGCCGGCGAGCATCTCGTTCAGCTCGGCCGACTCGGGCAACATGTGCATGAGGGCAGCGCCGACAAGCAGGCCGCCTGCAGGAGAGCAGCCCATCGGTGGTGGGGACGCCGGCGAGGGTGCGCGGACGGAGACATGGTGTCGACGGTCAATGTGGCGGTCATGGCTTGTGTCAACGCACCCGAGAAGCAATCGCCGACGCACAGAATCGCGTCGTTCTTCTGGAGAATCATCGGCAAGAACCTGCAGAGGGGCGAGGTCGCGTATTGGTCTCGAGTCGGGTCCCCGCATCCGCCGCGCGTGCTGCAATTCACCCGCCGATGAATGCAAGGGCGAACAGCAACGCCATCGCGACGTAGAAAGATTGGTCCTCGGATTCCTCCCCGCTAGCAGCCTCGCCGATGCCGCGCGCCGTGGCGGCCACGCCGGCCGCCGCATAGGCGGCGTGCTCCTTCAGGAAGCGCTTCAGCACGCGACCCATGGCTCTGCTCTCCGGCGGCGGGAGTCGGACGTACGTACGTACGACTCGCGGCCCGCCTCGTCGTTACGAAAAGGGTGCTCAAAGTCTGCTCGAGAGTAATTTTCCACTACAATTATTCCGATGGGCCACAAATTTCTTCTTTGGCGTCGCGCCAACCAATCCTGCCAACGCGTCGCTACCTCCGCCTCCTCCGCCCCCACCGCGCCCATCTCTCTGTAACCGCGAGCTCAGCTGGCTGAAGGGATTGGCAGCGCACACTCGAGGAGCGCGATGGCCGAGCAGCAGCGGCTGCGGCCGTTGAAGCCGCGTCGCGTGGGTCGCGGGAAGAACTCATACCTACGTTTTGAGGCTCTCCTGACGCCGCTGCAGCAGACGCGCGTCCAGGGCTTCGTGGTTCAGCCGACCGTACAGTCGCAGCTATTTGGCGTCGGCACGGTCGGATCAAGCTCGCGAAAGGACCGAGACAGCCGCATCGCCCTCCTGGGCCGGCCAGGGTCATTTTTGGAGCCGGAGATCCCGCCGTGGCTCGACCGTAAGCTGCGCAAAGCAGTGCTGCAGACGCACTCCATACTCGGCGACGGCGTCTGCCCGCTCGGCATCGACTCGTCTGGCCGCTGCACGCCGCGCTACGAGCCGGTTCAATACGCAGAGTACGGCCGCGGCGGCCACTACGCCGCCTGGCACACCGACGCGGACGTGGACGAGAGCGAGCTGGTCGACCTGAGGTGCGTCACGGTTGTGCTCATGGTGTCCAACGCTGGCGCATACGAGGCGTGTGCGGCCCATTCCTCCTCCCACGATATCCCATCCACCGAGGCAGCCCCCGCCACCTCTGGCAGGGCGGCGAGCTCGAGGTGCGGCTCGGCGCGGGTAGAGTCGCGGCTCGAGTGCGGCTGCGGGCGGGCGACGCGGTCGCCTTTCCGTCCAAGCACCTCGCGCACCGCGTGGCAAAGTGCCGGAGCGGGCTGAGGCAGACGCTCGTTTTCTGGGCCAGGCGCCCTGGCGCAGAGCCGCGCCCGTCGTGTGGATGAGGAGGCGGCTTTCGCAGTTTTCCTTCCGGGAGACCGACAGCTGGCGCGCCGCGAGTAGGACCGAGGGAAAGAAGGAGAGGAGAAAAAGGAGGTCCTACTTCCGTGTGGTCTGACTCACAGTGCCTGACGCACGCTCCTCTCTTCTCTCCTAATCGATATTAATGAAACGGAACGCACATGCGCCGACATGTGGTCTCGGTCGCAGCTCTGAAGTCTGATGAAGAAGGGATATGGCTTTTTGACTGCTGGACCGCTTGGCGTCTCCGGGGTCTCGTGTCTCGAGTGTCGTCCACACACCACAGAGCGATCGAAACGAAAACGGCCTTGCCCCTACACGTCGCTAACTCCGGCCGCGGCGTGGAGGGGGGGAGGGGAGGGGTGTGTGCACGAGAGTTTAAGAGGTGTGCGGGTTCGTTAGCCGGCCAGATACTCCACCGCCGAGTCGAGGTCGGCGCCGAAACGCGCCGCCGCCTCGCGCGCCGCCGCCGCTGCAAACCCCATCGCCACCAGCGCCGAGCAGGTCGAGTCCGCCTCGCTGCCGCCGCCGGGAGCCTGTCGCGCGGCGGGGAGGGAGGCGAGGGAGGCGGCCAGGACCTGCGCCTCGATGGCGGCCTCGGTGGCTGCGGCGTCCGAGTCCGCGGCGGCTGTGGCGAGCAGCGCCGCCTGCCCACCGAGCGAGCGGGCGGTGGGAGGTTGCGAGAGGGGCGGGTGGGTCTGGCGCGGCTGCGGCTTGGCTCTCGAGGGCTGCTGGGCTGCTACTTGGTGCTGGAGAGGGGCACGCCTCGAGCGCCTCCGCTTCGGAGGCTTGTGCTGCCGCCGCGAGCTGAGCCTCGTCTGCAGCGCCGGCAGTAAGGTCGGGCAGGCCTGGCGGAGGGGGGGGGGGGGAGGGAAGGGCAAGTGCTGGGGAGACGCGACGGCGGGGTGTGTTCCGTGCCGAGGGGAGCGCGGGGGGGGGGGGGGGGGGGTCTCGAAGAGGGCGAGGAAGAGTGGCTGGCTTGTGCGGAGGGGACCGAGCCCGACGCCCGCGTCTGGAAGGGCGGGGTCGCGGAGGACGTCGTAGTGGGACCGGCCAGAGTAGACGAGGCGCAGCGGAGGGGCGACCTAGGGCCAGGGTGCTTGAGCCTCGTGCGTGTCTCGGAAGAGTCTCGGAAGAGCGTCTCGGAAGCGTCTCGGAAGCATCTCGGAAGCGTCTCGGAAGCATCTCGGAAGCGTCTCGGAAGCGTCTCGGAAGCGTCTCGGAAGCGTCTCGGAAGGCGCAGGGTGGGCGGCGACCGAGCCCGTCGGCGGCGGGTCGGCCGTCTGGTCTGTGAAGAGCGAGATGGGCTCGTCGGAGCCGTTGGGCGCGTACACCTCGCGAGGGACAGACGAGTCTCTGGCCTCGGACCTCGCGACGGCGCAGCCCCTCTCCTCTCCTCCGGTGGTGCGTCTCCCTTCTGCTCCGGCGCACCTCGACCCGCCGGTTGTAGAGCTCCGAGAGCGCCTGCAGCTCGACGTGGTTGCCGTACACGCCGTCGCGCCGCTTGCGAGCGACGTACGTGTGGATGTCCTCCGCGACGTATGGAGAAAAGTGCGCGCTCTCCGCCGCAACGTGATCGAGCGTCTGCTGGCGCACAACGTCGTGCATCGCATGGTCGCCGTAGACGCGGTCCGCCACCGCGCGGAAGAGACAGTTGCCATCGCGCAGCATCGGCACCAGCTGCAGGCCGCGCGTCGCTGCCATCCGCGCCGCAAATGCCTCGATCGTCTCAGCGGGCGCGCTGACGGCGACCTCGTGTTCGTCCGCCGAGTTGTAGCCGTCGACGGACGCGCTCGCCGCAAGGCTACTGCCGGCGATAGCGTGCGGCTCCGCTCCCATTGGCTTTGTCGGTCGCTCGCGGAACCGCTCTTCCTTCGGGAGTTTCACACTGGAGCGTGCTTTCTTCTCTTCTTTCCCATAAGTGAACTGATTGTCGCTTGCTAAGGAAAAATAAAAAGAAATCGCGCGGTGAACCGCACTATTAAAACTCCTGGGCTCTCAATGCCTAGCCCGCCGTTCTGTCAGCCGCGGCCCGCATGTCCAGACAGTGCGGGCCTCGACGCCACACTAGGTCCATTGGGTTGAACCCTGGCTTGTCTCGAAGGTGAGGTATAGAGGGTCACATGGGGAATGCGAACTCGTCATGATGCGCGGCGACGGCGGCGTCGATATCTATCGACGCCGCCGCCCCGCGCTCCAAAACGGTCGCGTACGCATATGCGCACAACTAGGTACGTGCTGCCCCCATTGGATTTGGGCCATACACCGTCAAAGGTCCCTCTCCACTCCTCCTTGCACCACTGAAGCATATGCAGCTGATGTGAGCAAGGTCGCCTAAGCGGCCCCCCTCGCTGTGGGTTGCCGTAGTTGGACCAATGCCACGCGTTGTGGCGAAGATGGCCTTATGCAGAGCCTGGCCGGGCCGTCTTCGGGCCCGGCCGCCCTAACAGTACGACGCATACGCGCCGCGACCGCTTCAAATGTCGCCGCCGCCGCAAGGCGGACGGCGCCCACCGCCCAGCCAACAGTGGCGAGGGCGGGGGAAAGGTGAATTCGAGCCGCCCGCACGCTCGTGCGGCCGGGGGGCTCGTGTAGAGCACGCCGTGCGCAAGCACAGGTGCGCGTTTGAAGCATTCGAGTCGCAGCAGCGAAGGCTGCTGTTTACTGGTTTGTGGCACGCCACGCGTCTCGCGCGGTGGGTGCTGAGATACGCCCCGAGCACGATCGCCGAGGCGGCTGCATGACTAGAACGACCCGTGCCGTGGCACAGGTCGAGTAGAGAGGGCCGCACACGCGTCCTTGCGGGCGGCCCGTTGTGAAGGATCGAGCACACCGAAGCGAGGTGTGCTCGTGTTGCAAGTGTCGCCGCCGCCGCAAGGCGGACGGCGCCCACCGCCCAGCCAACAGTCGGTAGGGCGGGGGAAGGGTGGATTCGAGCCGCCCGCACGCTCGTGCGGTCGGGGGGCTTGTGTAGAGCACGCCGTGCGCAAGCACAGGTGCGCGTTTGAAGCATTCGAGTCGCAGCAGCGAAGGCTGCTGCTTACTGGTTTGTGTGGCACGCCACGCGTCTCGCGCGGTGAGTGCTGAGATACGCCCCGAGCACGATCGCCGGGGCGGCTGCATGGCTAGAACGACCCGTGCCGTGGCACAGGTCGAGTAGAGAGGGCCGCACACGCGTCCTTGCGGGCGGCCCGTTGTGAAGGATCGAGCACACCGAAGCGAGGTGTGCTCGTGTTGCAAGTGTCGCCGCCGCCGCAAGGCGGACGGCGCCCGCAGCCCAGCCAGACAGTGGCTAGGGCGGGGGAAAGGTGGATTCGAGCCGCCCGCACGCTCGTGCGGTAGGGAGGCTCGTGTAGAGCACGCCGTGCGCAAGCACAGGTGCGCGTTTGAAGCATTCGAGTCGCAGCAGCGAAGGCTGCTGCTTACTGGTTTGTGGCACGCCACGCGTCTCGCGCGGTGAGTGCTGAGATACGCCCCGAGCACGATCGCCGGGGCGGCTGCATGGCTAGAACGACCCGTGCCGTGGCACAGGTCGAGTAGAGAGGGCCGCACACGCGTCCTTGCGGGCGGCCCGTTGTGAGGGGTCGAGCACACCGAAGCGAGGTGTGCTCGTGTTGCAAGTGTCGCCGCCGCCGCAAGGCGGACGGCGCCCGCCGCCCAGCCAAGAGTGGCTAGGGCGGGGGAAGGGTGAATTCGAGCCGCCCGCACGCTCGTGCGGTAGGGAGGCTCGTGTAGAGCACGCCGTGCGCAAGCACAGGTGCGCGTTTGAAGCATTCGAGTCGCAGCAGCGAAGGCTGCTGTTTACTGGTTTGTGGCACGCCACGCGTCTCGCGCGGTGAGTGCTGAGATACGCCCCGAGCACGATCGCCGGGGCGGCTGCATGACTAGAACGACCCGTGCCGTGGCACAGGTCGAGTAGAGAGGGCCGCACACGCGTCCTTGTGGGCAGCCCGTTGTGAAGGGTCGAGCACACCGAAGCGAGGTGTGCTCGTGTTGCAAGTGTCGCCGCCGCCGCAAGGCGGACGGCGCCCACCGCCCAGCCAACAGTCGGTAGGGCGGGGGAAGGGTGGATTCGAGCCGCCCGCACGCTCGTGCGGTCGGGGGGCTCGTGTAGAGCACGCCGTGCGCAAGCACAGGTGCGCGTTTGAAGCATTCGAGTCGCAGCAGCGAAGGCTGCTGCTTACTGGTTTGTGGCACGCCACGCGTCTCGCGCGGTGAGTGCTGAGATACGCCCCGAGCACGATCGCCGGGGCGGCTGCATGACTAGAACGACCCGTGCCGTGGCACAGGTCGAGTAGAGAGGGCCGCACACGCGTCCTTGCGGGCGGCCCGTTGTGAAGGGTCGAGCGCGCCGAAGCGAGGTGTGCTCGTGTTGCAAGTGTCGCCGCCGCCGCAAGGCGGACGGCGCCCGCAGCCCAGCCAACAGTGGCTAGGGCGGGGGAAGGGTGGATTCGAGCCGCCCGTACGCTCGCGCGGCCGGGGGGCTCGTGTAGAGCACGCCGTGCGCAAGCACAGGTGCGCGTTTGAAGCATTCGAGTCGCAGCAGCGAAGGCTGCTGCTTACTGGTTTGTGTGGCACGCCACGCGTCTCGCGCGGTGAGTGCTGAGATACGCCCCGAGCACGATCGCCGGGGCGGCTGCATGACTAGAACGACCCGTGCCGTGGCACAGGTCGAGTAGAGAGGGCCGCACACGCGTCCTTGCGGGCGGCCCGTTGTGAAGGATCGAGCGCGCCGAAGCGAGGCGTGCTCGTGTTGCAAGTGTCGCCGCCACCGCTGCACGCGGGCTGGGCTATCGCCTGCAGGATGAGGTTAAAAGAGGCGTAGTTCCCCGCGTAGAGCACATAGCAAAAGGACTCCCAATCTAAGCAAAGCCAGTTGCTCCATCCGGATGACGCATCAGAGCTGAGAAATTTCCGTTGACAGAGAGCTGCTCGATGTGACGACGTGTGGTGTCCATCCCAAATGCGCCGCTGGCGCACCGTGGGGCGGGGGGGAGGTCAAAGCGAGTCGCCCAGGCTCCCTGCTGGGCGGCTCGCGTCGTGTTTGTAACGGTTCGAAGAAGCTCTTTGTTCACGGTTGCACCGTGAACAGGAGATTGGTCGAGGCTATGCACAAGCGATGCGCGTAGACTCCGTGTGGCTCTGGGCTGCAGCCTGTTAGAGAGCCGAGTCGCTTTAATAGCACGGCCGGGCACGGTCGTACCTCGCGTGCCCTCTGTGCGAATTAAAACTCCTGGGCTCTCAATGCCTAGCCCGCCGTTCTGTCAGCCGCGGCCCGCATGTCCAGACAGTGCGGGCCTCGACGCCACACTAGGTCCATTGGGTTGAACCCTGGCTTGTCTCGAAGGTGAGGTATAGAGGGTCACATGGGGAATGCGAACTCGTCATGATGCGCGGCGACGGCGGCGTCGATATCTATCGACGCCGCCGCCCCACTTGTCATCCTTCTCGGAAAGTTCGCGACCGAGTCTTTAGACTCGCTCGCGCGGCGCGCATTGACATATATTGACTGTGCGCATCCCCATGTCGAGCGCAGCTCGAAGTGCCGGCTGGCCTCTTCTTGAGTGCCCTGACGATTTGTGGTCATCCCAACTACGGAATAACACGTGGTCTGTCGCCCCATTCCGGAGGAATGCCGACAGGAGTGATTTGTTACTTGTGCAATCCGTGCAGGCACACACCCTCACAGACTGCACGACGCCGCGAGGGTTCTTGCTGACCTCACGCCATTAAGATAGCTGCGTGCGCTGGCACTCAGACAAGACACAACCAGGACACAACCAGGACACCCCTCTCCCGGGGGACGCTGGCGTCCGGGTCCCCAAACAGCCCGAGGGCCGTGTTGGTGCTTCCACTAGTGCAGTTCGAGTGCAGTGCGCCGTTGGGCGCGTACACCTCGCGAGGGACAGACGAGTCTCTGGCCTCGGACCTCGCGACGGCGCAGCCCCTCTCCTCTCCTCCGGTGGTGCGTCTCCCTTCTGCTCCGGCGCACCTCGACCCGCCGGTTGTAGAGCTCCGAGAGCGCCTGCAGCTCGACGTGGTTGCCGTACACGCCGTCGCGCCGCTTGCGAGCGACGTACGTGTGGATGTCCTCCGCGACGTATGGAGAAAAGTGCGCGCTCTCCGCCGCAACGTGATCGAGCGTCTGCTGGCGCACAACGTCGTGCATCGCATGGTCGCCGTAGACGCGGTCCGCCACCGCGCGGAAGAGACAGTTGCCATCGCGCAGCATCGGCACCAGCTGCAGGCCGCGCGTCGCTGCCATCCGCGCCGCAAATGCCTCGATCGTCTCAGCGGGCGCGCTGACGGCGACCTCGTGTTCGTCCGCCGAGTTGTAGCCGTCGACGGACGCGCTCGCCGCAAGGCTACTGCCGGCGATAGCGTGCGGCTTCGCTCCCATTGGCTTTGTCGGTCGCTCGCGGAACCGCTCTTCCTTCGGGAGTTTCACACTGGAGCGTGCTTTCTTCTCTTCTTTCCCATAAGTGAACTGATTGTCGCTTGCTAAGGAAAAATAAAAAGAAATCGCGCGGTGAACCGCACTAAAAGCTCTCCCGCATCACCGTACCGTACGGCTGGGGGGCTGCTGCTCGAGCGCACGCGCTTGTCCGCCTACGCCGAGATGGCCGAGCACGGCGAGGCGTCCTCATCCGGCACACCGGACTTGATCGTACAAGGTGCGTCCTATCCTGAGCACCACTCATCACGATCCGCGTGTTTTTTAAAGCCGCCGTCTCTCCCTGTGCTGCAGTAATCTCGAAGCTGCTGGAGGACCTAGTCGCGCGGAACGACCAGGTGGTTTGCACCGCCTCGCCGTAGCCCCTCCCCGCTCTGCTCGCCACGTACTCATGGCCAGTGCCGCACAAACTCGTGCCTCCGTCCTCCCTGCCCGCCACCTGACCCGCCGCACGGTCCCTCGCGCAGCTGCCACTGGTGCCCGCGCAAGTGACCCCGTTCCACTCGTCGCGGCCGCCGGCCATCACCGTGCGAAACTACTTGGAGGATCGGTGCGCAGCAAGAGCTCCCCCCGCCCCGGTGCTGCTGGCCGCACTCGCGAGCGGGTGTGAGAGAGAGAGGGGGGCGGAGGCAAGGCCGTTGGCCTGCCTGCCGAGAGGGAGAGGAGGCGGTGGAAGCCAGGCCCGCATCGCCGAGGCCGGCAAAGCTTGGCGCGTCCCCGCTGTGTCCCTGGCTAGCGGGAGGGCTGGCGGAGGGGAGGGGGGGGGGGGGGAAGGTGGCAGCGCTTGGCGGTGGGGAGGGAGAGCCCGTGCCGCGGCGGCAGCGAGGCCGGTGCGGGGAGAGGGCTTGCCGCGTCTGCGACGACCCCCCCTCCTCTAGCCAGGGCACCCCCCCCCCCTTGGCCCCCTCCCCAGCAGCGCGCAACCACCTCCTCCTCTGCATCTCAGCCCTCCTCCCGCCTGCCGCACGCAGAATCCTCAAGTATGCCGGCTGCTCCGAGGAGACGGTCATCCTCGCCCTCATCTACATCGACCAGGCACGCCCTCTCCCCCCCACCACACCACCTGAACATCGGCAGCCCCTCGCATGCTGGCCCCGTGCCTCCCCCCCCCCCCCCACACACAAAAACTAG
>NW_005201792.1:1022298-1038479 GCF_000372725.1 Emiliania huxleyi CCMP1516 | reverse complement strand
CCCCCAAAAAAACCCAAACAACCACAAACCCACAAACCCAAAAACCCAAAAGGCCCCCCCCCCCCTGGCCCGCCGCCTCCTCCCCCAACCCCCCCCCCCCCCGGTTGCTGCCCCGCAGGTCAACTCGCTGGAGATGGAGATGCTGCGCATGATCTCCTTCTCCCTCTTTGTCCAGGGCGACCAGTACGAGCGCTACCGCGCCTCCCTCTACTCGCACGTCGGCCAGCCGCCTCCGCCCCACGCAGCAGCAGCAGCAGCCGGCGGCGGCGGCTGCATTTCTGCCGCCGCCGCCGGCGCAGCGCCGCCCGCGCCCGCGCCTGGCGGGGCCGCCGCAGCCGTCGCAGCCGCCGCAGCCGTACCCTCCTCCGCAGCCGGGGGGGCGCACGCCGGGATCGTCCCAGGCGGGGTCCCCGGCCCAGGCATGTCGTACGATGGAGGCGTCGCCGCGATGGTCGAGTGATGTGAATCGGGCTCATGTGCGTAGAATTGAGCCCTTTTCTTTTGAGAGAGATGATCTCCTCATTACTACAGCGGGCGGTGAGTCGTGTGTGGCGCGCGCGCGGCCGCGGGCGCGGCGCGGCGGGGCCGCGGCAGGCGGCACGCGCCGCACGGGCGGCGGGGCGCGCCATACTCGGACGCCTCTCCCCAAAGCCGTGAGGAAATCAGAACGGTACACACAGAGGCGCCGCCTCACGCCTTCTCCTTTTGCCTCTGCGAGGATCGCGTCGCCTCCACCTTTTGCGCCGCCAGCTGCGCGTCCTGCTGCACGAGTGGAGACACGAGCAGGTCCAGGCCCTGCTGCACCTCGGCGAGGTTGCGCTCCTTGGCGACATCGGCGTTCTTCTCCATCCGCTTGTCCCAGAACCGCTTCTCGCGCGCCGACTTGATCGCCTGCACCTTCTCCATCGCGCGCACCGTCTTCTTCATCAGGTCGCGGTCGTACTTGACCGGCCGGTTGCGCTGGCGCTCAAAGTCGAAGGAGGTGTCCATCGCCATCTCCTTGCCCGCGGCCCTGCGGAAGGCCTTCGTCCAGCGCAGCTTGCGCGGGTTGAGCTTGTTTTTGAACGTCTTGTGGCACTTGCCCCGGCAGAACCGGAACGTCTTGGCGTCGTTCCGCACAAAGGTGATGCCGTGGCCCGGGTAGCAGGGACCCGAGCACACATAGCACGTCTCGATGCGCATGGCGGCACCTGCCCGCGCGAGCTCTCGCTGCTCTCAAAACTGGGAGAGAGTGCGGATCGCGCTGCTGCGAAAGCCTCCCCAGCGTCCTCGTGGAACTACGCGCAGCACGCCGCAAAAAAGAAAAGACACCAAAAAAAGGAGGCACGCCGCCACGAAACAAAGGGATTTTAAGAAGAGGGGTGTGGTGCGCTAGCCGTCGCCCACCCTTGGGCGTCTTCCTCTTCCTATCTCTCCTCGCAGTCTCTCGCCGATTCTCGCAGCGACCTTCATGCCAGATGCCACCTCGGTCCTCGCGGTCTTCCCACTCTCGTCGTTCTCTCTCTTGTCGCTTCTTCCTCTGTCGCTTCGCTCCCCTCTGCCTCATTCTGCGACGACGCCGCTGCCTGCCGATCCCTTGCTCTCGCCTCTCGGCGTAACTCTGCCCACCCTCCTCGCGGCATATCCTGGCCCCTCGAGTTTATCGAGCTCTCCTCGCGCAAGGACGACTCTTCTGACGCCCACTGCTATCATTTGCCGCCAAAAGTCATATCGTTGCGGGTGGTGTCGTAGTGTCCGTGTCCACTAGCTCCGAGTAGAGGGGGCGTTCTGCAGTTTAAGGGGTAACCCGGTACACGGAGCCCTCTCGGAGACCCGTACTTTACGGCCCTTTCCCTGCGAACGCGCACCCCCGCCCCTAGCTAGGGGTCAGGGCTCTCTAGCCCGTAGCCCGATGCCGATCATCCGGCTCGCTGGGCGCGCTTCTTAGCTCCCCGGCCCTGGATGTGAGGTTGATGACTGCACTCCAAGTGCTCCAAGTTGCTCAGGTCCACTCTCTCTTCGGACACTTGTATCTCCACGGCTGATGCTGGCGCTGGGGTCCCCTTCGGGTGCATCGTGTTCGTGACAGCTGACGGCGGGATTTCCACTGGTTCGTCCTCCTCGGAGTCGTCTTCCCCGGCTTCCTCCCGTTCGACTCTACGTTCAGCACGTTCAGCGTGGCTCACCCTCCATGCCGTGAACAGGCGCTTTATCCACCCTATATTCTTCTCTCGTTCCTCTGCCCTAGCCTTGTTCTTGTCGTTGACGTTGTTTGTTTCGCATCCATGTCTGTATGGCAATCGAGGCTGCCTTCCCCACTACCTGTAGTTCTCTCGAACGCTGCAAGCTGGTGTGTACACGCCGAGGAATTTTCTTCTGCGCTAAACATTTTAAAGAAACACAAAACCCCAGAAAAACGCTCAGACGGCTTCGCCGATCGCGCTCGCGCCAACATCCACTGCCTCCTGCACCATTTCGCTCGCCGCCGCCAACCTCGCCGCCGCCAACCCCACCTACGTCTGGTGGGCCGCGCTCACGGCGGTCACAGCGTGCCACGCGCTCCTCTCGGTCCGCTTTGCTCGGAGGTCGGCGGGCGCCGTGCCGTCTTGGGCGCTTGGCTATGTTGTCGTCTTCTCGGTCGCGGCCTTCGTCCGCAGTGCCTTCGTGGTGCGCTGGTCGTCGCGGCCGCACGCGTGCCTCTTTGACACACCATGTGTGACTCGCCACTCGCGCAGCGCTCAGCACACCAGCGCTAAACCGACACGGCTCGCGCTCGCCTGTGTAGACCGCGTGCTCGGGAGCGACCTGTTCGACCGGCTCGTCGCCAACTGCGCGGAGGTGAGCTTCGGCGCGCTCATCGCCGAAGTGAGCGGCTTCCACCTCGACATACTCGGCCTGCGTTGGCTGCCTGCCGTGGCGCGGCTGTGTGCGTGGCCGATCGTGCTCGCGCAGGCGTGTTGCTGGACGGGCGAGATCTCGGACAACAAGCTGTGGCACGTGGTGGAGGAGAGCCTTTGGGGCGGCACCTTCGCTCTCCACACCGCCCTAGCCTGCGCAGCCCTCCTGCAGCCGGCCGACGGGAAGGCTCCCTCCTCCCTCCGCCCTCCTCCCACTCCACCCTCCTCTCCTCCTCTCCTCTTCCTCCCTCTTCGCTTCCTCCCTCCTCCTCCTCCTCTCTTCCTCCCTCCTCGTCTCCTCCGTCTCCCCCTCTCGTCCTCCCCCTCCTCCTCCTCCCTCCCCTCCCTCCCCTCCCCCTCGCCGCACCATCGCGTGCGCCTCCCTCCTCCCCTCAGGCAGCCGCCGCCTCTCGCAGCTACCTCCTCGCCATCGCCTTCCTCTCCGCAGCATACGTCTACTTCATGATCGCTGTCGACATCCCGATGTACTACGCCCAGTGGCGGGCGGACGAGGCGCGCGGCGTCGAGTACGACTCGGCCGCCAAAGGTGCTCCCCCCCTCCCCCCCTCCCCCCCCCCCCTCGCGCCCACCCCTCCTCCCTCCTCCCTCCCTCTCCGCCAAGTGGCGAGACGGCGAGGAGGACGAAAGGAGGACCGGGGAGGCGCCGCCTCCCTCTGAGCCCGCACACTCTCTCTCCAGGCCTCGGCAGGATGTGCCGCTGCCAGCACGTCGCCGACGACTGGCAGGGGTGGAGCGAGGACGCAACTTGGGAGGCGCTCTACTTTGGGGTGGGCCCTCTGCTCGCCAGCTGGGCAGCGCGCACCCTGACACACCCCGCTCGCACGGCACTCGCCGCCCGCTCTCCCCGCGAGAGCCGGCCGCCTCGTTCCGCGTAGCGGCCCGCCCGCTTGCCTTGCTCCCGCCCGCCTGCCGCGCCGAGGCTCGCCTGTACCTGGCCTGTACCCTCATGTATGTTCCATGGCCCATGGCTCTGCCGTGAGCGGCGCGTCGCCGAGAGCGGACGCGGCTGCCGTCAAGCCGTGAGGCGTCAGCTGATACCCTCACTGTGCACACCGACGGCTTTGGGGTCGTCGCCGCGTTGCGGCGTCCGGCGCGACGCTCCGTCCTCCGCGCCCTGTCCGCGCCGGCCCTGCCCGCAGGCCCGCAGGCCCCGCTGCCGCGCCTGGCGCCCCCCTGGCCTGCGCCCTAGCTTGGGCGAGCCTGGGGGTGGCGGGTGGCCTTCATCGACATCGTCTCTGGTCGCATCCCTGCTCTAGCGGAAATTTTCTGTGTATCGTGAATGATCGTCGAGTATCGCCTAATATCGCGCAATATCGCGCAATATTGCGCAATATCGCGCAATATCGCGCAATATCGCGCAATATCGCGCAATATCGCGCAATATCGCGCACCCTGCCCTCGCCCCGGCGGCGGTGACGGTGACTGAAAGAAGCATTTCTTTGTTTTCCGGTCGCGCTTTCCCGCCCCGGCGCCGCCCACCCGCACCTCTCTCGCACTTTTGGCGCCCAGGACTGACACGTGTAACGCTTCACGCGCGTCGCTGAGGCGTGCTGTGAAGGGCTCGCGTGATCGCGAGCATCGCACAACATCGCCATTTATCGCATTTTATCGCCAAATATCGCGCGGTATCGCGGTTGCGATATTGCATATTGAATTAAATACGATATTGTGAAAAATTTTCGCTAGGGCAGGGCTGGTCGCGGACGTTTTTCGTTGTGTCGCGCTGGTGCGCCGGCGCTCATCGTGTGTTTCGTACAGAAAATCCATGGTCGACGAACGGCCGGTTCAAAGCCACTAAGCCACTCTCTGGAAGCACAGCCACGGGGCGGCTCAGCCGCCGCCGAGCCAAGACGCAAGAGCGGCGTGGTGTACATAAAGGAGCGGCACAACTGAACAGGAGGATATCACATCGACGGGACGAGCAGGTGCTTCTTCGCGTTGCGCGGCCGCACGTTGAACGCGGCGAAGTTGCCCGGGACCTCCACACCAAACTGAGGTGCAGCAAGCACGGGTGAGTGGGTGGGGCGCGTGGGTGCGGACCGGTCACGAGGCGCTCGCCTGAGCAGCCCGCTTGCGGACCTGGTGCGCGGCAGCTCGGCGGTACTTCCAGTTCATCTTGAGCAGCATCGCCTCGGTCTGAGCGGTGAGCAGCACCGACTGCGCCGACGGAGAGGCGGGCGGCCCTCAGCAGAGGCGGCTGGGGCAGAGGGCTTGGCAGAGGGGGGAGCGGCGACGACGAGACGATGACCGGGTGGGTTGGCGGCGGGGTTGTGCCTTGACGCTCTCCGCCGAGTCTGCGCGCTGGATAAGCTTGGACAGCTTGGGGCGATAGACAGTCTTGTCCTTTGGTGGATTCTTGCCGCCGTTGCCGCCCTTGCCGCCGTTGCAGGCCATGACGGGGCCGGCAGCGACGCGCGCGCTGGACGACACGGTGGTGGGGGCCACAACCAGCGCCGAAACCGCACCAACGACGAGCGCAAGCACCAAGCAAGAGCAGCGCACCATTGTTCTCGCCGGTGCACGGATCTCCAAGAGCCTCCAGGCGAGCTAAGAAAAATCAGATCGCTGCCGGCGGAGCGTCGCCCATCTCTCCTGGAGATGACTGCTCTCTTTATTTATTTAGCATGGCGCATCCCTGTGTGGTGGCGGCGTGCCGTCCTCCCTACCTCCCATCCCTCCCGCGAGCCTGTTTTCTTTCTTTCTTTAGCATTCCCCTGGATTGTGTCCTTTATTTCTTTTTTTGCTCCAACTAGGTACAAGGTAGGCGTAGGGGGCGCCCGTAGTGCGTAGGCGTAGGTCGTAGCAGCGAAGGTAGCGGAGAGAAGCGGAGAGAAGAGTAGAGAGTACGTACGTGCGTCGTGCGTGAGAGTAGCGGAGAGAGTGTGTTTTGTGTTTTTCTTTTTGAATGTTGAAGCGGTAGGACTACGACTAGGAGTCGTTCAGAGAGAGAGACTCGGGAGGATCGTCAAGTCTCAACAGACAACACGTCAACGGTATAGGTCTCACATAAAGTCTTATTTGTTATTTAAAGTGATAGCTGATAGGACTGATAGGAGATAGCGTGAAAATTGGAAAGGACAAAGGTTTTGATGAACACATAGGAAACGCGGAGCAACAGCCGACAGCGTGAGCGACTCCTTAGACTCTCTGACTTACACCGCACGCCGCACGCGGAGGTGTGCAGCGGTGCCAAGATGTGCCATCGTTCGACATTCGTCGGGTCGCCGCTACAGCAGCAGAGCGGCCGGCGCGTGCGCCGGGTCCTCTAACCGGCGGCGGCGGCGCCACACAGCGGCAGCGAGCGCAGCGACCGCAAGCAGGGCGCACGCCGCGGCGGCCGTCTGCGCCCGTACCTCGACCTCCGCTCGAGAGGCGGGCCGCTCCTCCGCCGCGAGCGAGCCGGCGGCGTCGCGGCGCGCGCCCCAGAAGCTCCAGTCGTAGTTTGAGAGCGTGCCGATGGCAGCCTCGCCAAGCCCGGACCCGATGTTGGTGCTGCTGTTGACGAGGCTGCTCGCCGAGCTGAAGCCGGAGGAGACGGCCCACTGCACGTCCGCGAGGTCAATGGCGGGTGCAAAGGGCGGCCACGGCTGGGAGGGCGGCGGAGGAGGCGTTGGCGGAGGCGGCGGCGCCGCCGGCGGCGGCGAGGGCGGCTGCGGCGGCGACGGCGGAGCGGTGCAGCAGTGGTCCCAGCAGCCGTTCCAGGCGACCGCCATGTAGGAAGAGATGCAGGCGCTCTGGCAGGAGCGGGACGTGGCCTCGAATCCGGGGCACGGCCGTGCGAGCGGGTTCATCTGCGCGAGCGGTCCTCCCGCCTGGGCGAGCCCGTTCACTAGCGCTGCGCCCGGAAGCAGCGTCGTGGACGCTGCGCCCGCCAGCCCTATGCTGCCTGTGAGTGCGTTGACGCCGAGCCCGAGCCCCGAAGCCTCGAGGCCCGAGGCCGCGCGCTCGACGCAGCAGATGTCCCAGCACCCCAGCTGCACGACCTCGTCGTTCAGCGTCTTGGCGGTGCAGTCGCTGAAGCAGCCGGAGCACTGAGGGTAGAATGCTGCGGCGGCACCAGGCCGGCCCGGCACCTCGTAGGCGTATGAGCTCTCCGCCGCAGCCGCCGCGGCGGCCGCGCCGTCCTCGGTCGCCGAGGTGTTCGCGCGGGAGGCCCACCAGCCGACGATCGCTGCCGCTGCCATGGCGTCGACAGAGACGCTTCTCCCGTCGCCGCTTCCTTAGGCGCGAAAAGAATTTTTTCGCCCGACCTCCCTGCGAGGGGTGGCGACACGATCCAATGCCGCCGTCCTCGCCCGGGGCGACCCCGGCCGGGCCGTCGACGCTCTCGGAGGCTGCGGTACCAGTCGAAGGCGAAGCGGAGTCGAGGCCTCAGCCGAGGAAGAGGCATCAGAAACGGCTACAGAGGCAGTCTGGTAACGCCCGGAAGGCGAGCAAGGGACCGGGACGAGCCGAGGGCTCGCCCTGACGGGCGAAGGAAGGGACCCTGGGACCGGAGTCGGGCGGGCGCACATGAGGGATGTCCGTGTACGTGCGTGGAGTACAGTGTTGTGTGTCCGTTAGCTCCGAGTAGAGGGGGCGTTCTGCAGTTAAGGGGAAACCCGGTACACGGAACTAACCCTCGGAGACCCGTGTTTACTTTAAGGCCCTTGCCCTGCGAATGCGCACCCCCCCTAGCTAGGGGTCAGGGCTCTCTAGCCCGTAGCCCGATGCCGATCATCCGGCTCGCTGGGTGCGCTTCTCAGCTCCCCGGCCCTGATGTGAGGTTGATGACTGCACTCCAAGTGCTCCAAGTGCGGCCCGGGTCAGGGCTAGCTCCCTGATCGCCGCCGCTACGGCGGCGGCGGCGGCCGACGGCCGACGGCCGATGGCCGACGGCCGACGGCCGACGGCCGTCGGCAGACGGCAGACGGCATACGGCCTAGGGCTCGGCTGGGCGCGCACGCGCACGCGCGCGCGTCGCGCGCCACGCGTCGCTCCGCGAGGGCGCGCGCCAACCGCGATTCGAACCGGGGCCAAAAGGCGCCTGGAGCGACCGCGGTCCGGTCGCGCCACCGCGGCTGCGGGGCTGATAGAGCAGGCCGGCTGCGGCTCCTAATGTACCTCCGCTTTTGGGTGGCGGTCGCGCGCTGCCGACGGCGCTCGCCCGCGCTACGCGCTCGTGGCGTTCAGGGCGGCTCCACACGCACACGCACACACACACACACACACACACACACACACACACACACACACACACACACACACACACACACACACACACACACACACATGCACAGACACACAGCCCCTTCCCCTCCCCCCTCAAGGGCGAGGACACGCACAGGCCGCACCTCTAGTGAGGCCCGCATAGTATGTGGGAGACTCGTGCCGCCGCCCCTGCCACCCCTGTGTCAGTGTGCCTGTGTGGTAGCGAGAGACTGCCAGCGACAAGCTGGAGGCAGGTCGCTAGACTGAGATGAGACCGCCAGTGGATGTGGGAGTCCACCGCGCACCGCGCTGCGAGCCTGTCGTGTCCCTTGTCAGGAGCAGGAGAGCCCACCTGTCCCCCTGATCGTCCTTCCAAAATCCTGCTCGTGCAGGTGGGGACCCTGTCCTCGTCCCATCCCTCGTTTGGCGTGTCTGTTTTCTTTCTTTCTTTTTTAGCTCCCTGATCGTCCTTACAAGATCCTGCTCGCGCAGGTGGGGACCCTGTCCTTCTCCCACCCCTTGTTTGGTGTGTCCGTTTTATTTCTTTCTTTAGGGCTCTCTAGCCCGTAGCCCGATGCCAATCATCCGGCCCGCTGGGTGTGCTTCTTAGCCCCCCGGCCCTGGATGTGCGGTTACCGACTGCACTCCAAGTGCTCCAAGGTACGTATTCTCGTATCACTAGCTCCGACCGAGTAGAGGGGGCGTTCTGCAGTTAAGGGAAAACCTGGTACACGGAACCAACCCTCGGAGAGTATTCTTTAGCTCCGAGTAGAGGGGGCGTTCCGCAGCTAGGGGGACCCACAGCGCGAGGGAAAAATTCCGCCGCTGGGGGAAACCCGGAGGAGCGCAGAACTAACCCTCGGAGACCCGTGTTATGGCCCTGCGACCGCGCACCCCCCCTAGGGGTCAGGGCTCTCTAGCCCGTAGCCCGATGCCAATCATCCGGCCCGCTGGGTGCGCTTCTTAGCTCCCCGGCCCTGGATGTGCGGTTACCGACTGCACTCCAAGTGCTCCAAGGTTAGCTCAGCGTGTCATTGCAGGAGCATCGGAGAACCCCCACTGTGCCCCGATGACTCGGTGCGGCCCCCGGATCCGGCGTCCGCCCGCTTCCAAAAATCCTGCGTCGTGGCAGGTTGGGGGACCCTGTCGGCTGTCCTCCTCCTCTCCGCATCCCTCATTTGGGGGTCTCTGTTTTTTTCTCTTTTTCGCACTGGCAGAAAACAGGCAGACGCCCAAGGGTGGGCGACGGCTACACCAGCAGTCACCACCCACGTCGCCTCTCTCGTCTCTGCACCGCTTCCCCCGCTGGCGGCCCGCCCGCGCGCGGCTCTCCGCTCTCCTTAAAAAACTTAAACCGCGGTGGCGGTCCGCGGATCCCCTGCTCGCTGCTCCCTGGTGTGGGGGGCGGCGTGCACGGTCCTCCAGCGTCCTCCCTACTCCCATCCTCCCTTGGGTTGTCTGTTTTCTTTCTTTCTTTTTCTCACACTGGCACTGCCAGGTGCCGCGTGAGCTTCGCGAGCCAGTCCGTCTCCTCGCCGCCAACCTCCGCTGCGGGCACCGGCTGCATCGTCTGCACCCGCTGGAAAGAGCCGGCGCGCCGGGGCAACCTGCGGCTCGGGACACCGGCGGCAGCGGCCACGAGGTGGTGCAAGACGGCCGCGCTAGCGAGCACAAGACCGCATGCGGCGAGGAGCGCGCCAGGCAGGCCCGACAGCAGGCCCGCGGCCAGGCCGCCGTCACCCACGCGAGGGGAGAGCGCCGCGTCTGTCCAACCACCGTACTCCTCCGACCAAAAGCGCGCCAAGTCGCCGGCCGTCTCGGCCCCGCGCAGCTCCTCGGGCCAGGCGCCACCGCTCCAGGCGCCACCGAGCGCGCCGATGCCGACGGCCTGCTGTAAAACTGGCGGCACGATGTGGTGCTCTCGCGGCGCGGGCCCCGGCGAGGCGAGCGAGGCGATGGCGTCGAGGACGGCGCGAGTGCGAGGGCCTGTGATGGACACCTCGTGGTGGTTGTAGGTGTCCACAGGGAGAACGTCCATCACGAGGAGCGCGCCCGTCGTCGAAATCTCTGCCACGAGGAACCGGGCCTCCCACAGCCGCGCCACGCCAAACGACGGGCCGAGCGCCGCGGCGAGTGAAAGCCTCCACTGCTCTGCCGCATGCTCGAGCGGAGGCACGAGGGGGGGTTCGACCCGAACCTGCAGGCGCGCAACCTCGAGCACTGTCCCAGCCCCATCGCCAGACTTTGGCATCGCGGGCGCATCTGGCGTCCAGAGCAGACCAAAGGGTGTGCTGCAGCTCGTGCTCGCGTTGCTCTCTGACGCGTTGCTCTGTGGCGAGCCAACGCACACGCGCAGCCAGCAGCCCGAGGCGCATCGCACCCCAGCGACTTCGGCGGAGCCGCCTGTCTGCCACCGCAGCGGCTGGCCCACCCGCCACCATGCATCCGCGGCGGCCCCGTGCCGCCTCAAGTGCAAGCTTGTGTACTCCACACTGCAGCTGCCCATCGAGATCAGCACGCTGGCAGAAGAGGAAGCGTTGGCGCGGATCGAGCAGGGGAGATCCATCACGCAGTGCGCGTAAACCCGGGCCGGTGCCCGTCGGCGTTCGTTGCCACGGAAATGCCTCGAGCAGGAAAAAAAATCGCAAGTGAAGACCAAGGGCCCTCGGTCTTGCTGCTCGGTGTCGAACTCTGTGCGAGCGACACTTCGAAACACTGTTCACACCGAGGCAGGAGGGCTGCGGCGACAAGCACGCGCTCCGCAGGCTTCCGGGTTTTGCAGAGAATTTGCTTCACGACGCGCTCGGCACAGGCTGGTGATTGCCATGGATGAGAGCGAGACTAGCGGCGCTGCCAAGCGCCAGGTCTTTGTCAGGTGCAACGGGCGCGCGCTGCGCACAACCGTCGCCGCGCTGACATCCTTTTTCGAATCGTGTGGCAAGCCGACTGCGATACTGAACAAGTGGGGTGAGGAGCCCGTGGGAGGTGCCATCTATGAGGTGGCTCTGGTGACGTTCAAGAAGAACAAGGCGTGCGAGAAGGCGATCGCGCTCTCGGGCGGTGACTTGGACGGGCGCCCGCTTGTCATCGGCCTTAACACGAAGCCACCCGCCCGGCGCGGGGTGGCGTGTGGGTCGTGCCGCGTCTTCGTGGGCAATCTCGCCTTCGAGGCCGACGACGCGGCGGTACGCGCGCACTTTGCAAGCTGCGGAAGCGTACAGTTCGTCCGCTTTGCTACGAAGACGGGCGCCGATGGCGAGCGGCAGGCTGGGTATGCGTTTGTGATCTTCTCGGACCCCGATGGGCGGGCCGCCGCCGTGGACGCAGCGCTGGCGCTTGACGGCACGACGCTCTGTGACCGCGCCATATCGGTCGCACCGGCCGTGCAACAGCCAAAGCGCAACGCAACGAAGGGTCAGGGCCGTCGCAAATCAAGCGGGCAGCCAGGAGGCGATGGCGGGGGCGAGACGAAACGTCTCCGGCCGGCGGCTTGGCGGCATGATCCGAAAACGGGACTGACAGCGCCACGACCCAAAAAGGGCGCGTGGCAGCGTGACAGGTAAGGGACCGAGAGACGCGGTTGCCACCGCGAGGCCTCTCGTGGGCGGCGGGCCGGCGTAGAGTCAGAAGAGTACCCGGTCTAGGCCGAGAGCTGTCCCGCGAGTTGTGTGATTCGTGTGGCGTTGTGGGCCATGCGCATCCAGACAACCATGCTTCAACTATAAATATGCAACTGCGTCAGTCGGGGTAGGTGTGTGTGTAAGGGATGACGCTGAGCCCGTGTCTCCCCCGCGCCGGCCGCCGCGCGTCGCGCTGGCGGCGTGGCGCACTGGCCACTGCCCACTGCCAGTGCCACTGGACGCGGTTCCGACGCCTGCGACGTAATTTCGTGCTCTCTGGTGCACATCTCTCGCAAGGATTGGGACGGGAGCGGAGAGGATCGGGGCGTGGCGTGCGCGGATGCCTGAGCGCCGAACCCCAACCCGGACCCGCCCTCTCCAGTCTCCTCTCCGAGCAAACTCAGTGGCCTGCGCGTTCCGGCGTTGGCTTGAACTAGCCCATACCGACCGCGCTGGAAGCGGCCAGAGCGTCAGCAAGGCGCTTCAACGTAGGCATGTCCGCCGCCCGCTGCACCCGCCGCCACGGGCAGCGCGTCCAAAGGTGATGGAGATCTGCTCCATGGCATCGAGTGGCAGAGAGGAGGCTTGCTCGGCGTGTATGTGCGAGCTGCCCTGCACGGCTTTGACGCCCAGCTCGTGCGGAGGGCGAATGCGATGAGTCCAAGCGAAAGGGCGGCGGCGAAGACGGCGAGGAGCGCCTCAGACAAGCCGAGTCGCGGCAAGCCCGAGCCCGATGGCGCCGATCTCGACGCTGGGCTCGGTGGTCCAGGGGGGGCCTCAGACGTGCTCTGCAGGACGTCATCGTAGCCGTCGCTAGCGGCGGCGGCGGTGGCGACTGCAGCGACTCGAAACTGCTCCTGCAGCAACCAGGCGCCCTCCCCCCTGTGGGGCGTCGCTGTGGCTGTGCCCGCCCGCATCCCCGTGGGTGGCGTTTGCGACGGCAGCTCGAACCACGTTCCTGAGAAGGGAGGGGCACACCCCGCTGCCTTTGGCTCGCGCACGGCGTCGCGCACCACCCAGACGACGTCTTCCACCGCGCCTCCAGTCTTGGGCTCGTCGCGGCCAAAGGAGAGCGGGCCGAGCGCGACGCTCTCGCATAGCGGGCTCAGGTCGATGTGGTCGGGCGCATACTGCGTCTCGCACGCCGTCCGCGACCAGTTGAAGATGGCGTGTGTGGCGTTGATGAGAGTGAGCCCCCCCACGCCAAAGGAGCCCTCCCGGAAGGCGGACCAGTCTGGAGCAGGGTGGAGCCACGGCAGGGTGGTGCCCTCGCGGTTCCCGCCGTCGCCCAGGTTGAGGTGCACGGGGCCGCAGCGGTTGGGCCGCCGCTCGTGCATCGGATGCGTGCGCTCGAAGGCGTGAACGTGCCCCGCGAGGACTACGTCCACCCCCGCCGCGTACAGCAGTCCCTCCATGGACGCGCGCATGCCCGCCGCCTCGTCGACGTGCGCCGAGTTGGAGTGGTAGAACGGGACGTGCAGGGTGACGATGAGCCATGGAGTGCGCGTGCGGTTGACCTGTGCCATGTCTCGCAGGAGCCACTCGTACTGCAAAGAGCCGGGGTGGTAGGCGCAGTACGAACAGAGCGAGGTCAGGTGCGCCGGCCCCACCTCTCGCGACCACCACAGGTTTGAGCGCGAGTTGCTCTCCCGGTGCGGCATCGGGTAGCGCGCATTGTACCCGATCCACGCCTCGCCGTAGGAGACCTCGTGGTTGCCACCCGCCGTCATAACGGGGTGTGAAGCGGCCAGCGGCTCCAGCATCCTCGAAAACGAATCCCATCGCGAGTGCCACCCGTCGGCGTAGGCGAGGTCTCCCGCTATGATGACGACGCCGGCATGCACCGGCGCTCCAGCCATCATGCGACGCAGTTTGGACACGCTGGCCTCACTCGCCGCGGTCTGGCCTAGGTCGGCCGTGAGGCCGAATAGGAGGGGGTACGCCTCGCCGGCGGCCGGCGGCATTCGGAACCGGAACTCGCGATCATCGCCCGCAACGGAGTAGGCATACTCGGCGCCAGAGGCGAGGGGCTTGAGCACGACGGTGTGGATGGAGGGGGCGTCGTAGAACATGGCAGGGTTGTTGTACATGCCGAGGCCGTACGCAACGCCGTCGTCCGCGTCGACCTTCGGCGGGCGCGCAGCTGGCTGGCTCGCGTTCTGCAGCCGCCTCAACATGGCAGCGTCTGCCCCGGCGCGACCGACTATGGGCATGGTGAGCATGGGCTCGACGTACTGGAGCGCAGCGTACGTGGACGCGGAGCCCCGCGCGACCTGCTGAGCCGTCTCGCCCACGGCCCACCAGCGCACCTCGCTGGGTGTCTCGCGGTTCAGCGTCGTGAAGACGACGACCATCTCGTCGGCACCCCCAAGAGACAGGTGGACCTGCTCGCTGCACCGATCCGAGGCGCACGCAGAGTTGGGCGGCCAGTGCGACTCGGACAGCGTGCGAGACCTGCGCCCTGTAGCCGCTCCCAGGAGCAGCACGAGCCAGGGCGCCATCGTGCAATCTCCCCCTGGCGCTCCACGACGCGACGGTTGACCGACGGGCGATACACGCGCCTTTTTTTCAACAATTTTGCCCGGATTTCTTCTTGCCGTCAGGTGGTCGGACGCTCGACCACTCGACTGGAGAGGGATGGGTCAAAGACCACGCGTATGGAGACGGGTGGGTCAAGAAGAATGCAGGCTGGAAATATGCTATATGGGGGCGCAGTACTACGAACGACGCGAAGTGGGTCAAGATCTCAAGAAAGAAAGCCATAACGCGGCTGGTGCTCGTGGAAACTTTGGGTGGCATTGCGCCGCCTACCAAGCAGTTCACCCACGTGTTCGCCAAGGAAGCGGCAGGCACCAACACCTTCGAACACTGACGCAACACGGACCGGACCACCGGACGGTGTATGGAGCGGCGTCGGCGAGCGAGCGCCTCCTCCTTTGAGTGAGCTTTCTTTGTCGTCCACCACACGCAGCAGATCTCCATGGGCATGGCGGCGGTGGCGGGCGACGCCGACAACATCAACAAGCAGGCGCGCAAGAGCCAAAGACGCGTACCAACTAACTGGCTCAAATCCCCTGAATGTGCCAACTGGGTCAAGCAAGAACAAGCAAGCGGCAGACGTCCTCCTACCCACCCTCGGCCCCAGACAGAGCCCAGTGGGTGGGGGGCGCCCACGGCCCACCCACGCCGCCTAGCTCTGCGGACGGGCCTTCCCGCCTCCCCGGGGCGTACGTGGTACGTACGGATCATGTAGTTCACACAATCGCAACGACAAACAATCGCTGTCGTGGGATCGCTTGTCAGAGAGAGGCGGCTGTTTAGATTTGTTTCCTTGCAGCACTTGCGACTTGGAAAAATCCGGTTTCTCTTCTAGATTCTTCTTGCTTTGAGGACGACGGCGCCTTTTAAGGGGCCGTCGCCGGCTGTGCCTCTTTACACACACACATACACACTGCCTCTTTGGGTAGCTGTGTCGAACCTGTGCCCGGTGCGTGTGCGTCAGTTGTGAATTCTTGCCTGAGGTTGCTCTAGCCGGCTCCACATTACCGGCGACGGGCGGGAAAGGGAAGTCGCACTGCCGCCGCCGCTGAAGGATGCCAGGCGGAAAACACGCCAATATGATGGCCTGGGCGCCCGAGGAAGACCAAGTCATCCTCGACATGGCGCGCCTTCGTATGCCGCCACACGGGCACGGCTCGTGCTCCAACCTCCACCCTCTTTGGAACAGGTGCAGCAGGAGGGACCAAAATGGTCGCGCATCGTCCAGCAGCTTCCCGGTCGTACGGTCTCATCCGTCCGCAACCGCTGGCGCGCGCAGCTGGCCCTCCGCGCGCCGTCCTGGCGCCCGGCCGACACCCGCCTCGGTGCCGCACACAGGCAGCGGATCGAAAAGGGGCGGAAGCTGCGCGAGGCTGGGATAGAGTCCAAGAATCGGTGCCACGCGTGCGGCGAGCCGAAGCGCGGGCACATCTGCTACCAGAAGCTGCGCGGCGGTCCTCAGGTAGAGTTGCGCTCGCCGGTGCGGCAGGGAGAGGGGGGAGAGGGGAGGGGGTTGGGGTTCGGGCTGCCATTCGAGGCGCAGGACCGCGGGGAGGCCTCGCCTCCGGAGCCCTGCGTCGTATCACCCGCCTTGCGTCGCGTTTCGCTGCGCGTGAGCCGGGCGGGGCGTGAGAGGCGGAGGGGCGCGACCACAAGAGGGGCGCGACCGGGGGGGGGGCCGGCCCGGCACACGGAGCTGGCCCTACCGCCCGCCTCACCCGCACGTGGCGGCCGCACCTCAGGCGCCGATGGGCATCGGCGGGGTGAGACGCGTCAACCCCGAGGCCTTGCGCCACATGTACCCGCAGATGGGGCGAGCCCCGCCCCCCCCGAGGACCGGTGGGCGGTATTTGGTTGGGGTAGAATTTATTCATCAATTGCGTTTTAAATAATGCCTCTTTTGGTCTCCACCCTCTGGAGGTAAACAGCTTTTTGC
>NW_005201792.1:994178-1022198 GCF_000372725.1 Emiliania huxleyi CCMP1516 | reverse complement strand
GCCGGCCCCCCCTCATAGCTCCGGAGAAAACACGCCCCCCCACCACCGGCCTCCGGGAGGGTGGGGGTACGGTTGCCAATCAGCTGGCCACACCCGGATAGGCAGCCGATGGGAGGCCCCCTCCCCACAGTAGTCACCGGCGTCACCACTAACGCCTTCCCTGCCGTGGGACCGATCGGGGGCCTTGTTCCGCCGCCGCTTCGGAGGACGCGTTCCCAGGTACCTTAGGACCCCCACGGTCCCGCGGTCCCCCGGTCCCCAACCCACCGGACGACACCCCTCGCCCCTTTTGCAACCCCCCCCCCCCCTTTCTCCCGCGTGCCAGGAGCGCATCTACCTCGAGCAGCAAGGGTACTTCCCGCAGCCGCAGCCAGCCGGACGAGGACAGCACTACTACAGCGGCGGCCCGCCACCCCTAGCAGATGCCACACCAACCACACCCACCACACCCACCACACCAACCACACCCGCCACACCCACCACACCCACCACACCAACCACACCCACCACACCCACCACACCAACCACACCCACCACACCCGCCACACCCACCACACCCACCACAGGTCCGCCCTCGACGCTGCAGCGGGCCCGCCGACCCGCCTCTGCGCCTGTCCGCAGGCTCCTCGCTCTTTCCGCCCGCGCAGCCGTTCGCCGCGCAGGCGGGCGCAGAGGTTGGCGGCAGCAGCAGCGGGCTCCAGCCCCCGCCTGTCGACGTCTCTCACCGCGCGCCCCAGCCCCGCCCGTCGCTCGAGCGATCGAACACCTCCTTCTTCGCCACCCTCGGCCAAGACGAGGCTTGGTCGCCGAGCACGCGCGAGCTCTTCGAGTCGTGGGCAGACTCGCCGCGCGGTGAGACTCGCCCTCACTCTCCCACACCCGGCCCGAGGTAGACCTAGCTGGGGTAGACCTGGCCCGAGGTAGACCTGGCCCGAGGTAGACCTAGCTGGGGTAGACCTGGCCCGAGGTAGGCACAGACAGAGCCTCACCGCGCGCCGCGCCGTCCCCAAGCCGCTCCGCCGGCCTCCCACCCCCACGCCCCTCCTCTCCCCCCCCCCCCCCCCGACCCACCGCCTCCCTCACACACCCCTCTGCAGGGACGACGCTGCCAGCCGCCCTCGCGCAGCAGCTCTCCACCCTCGCCGCCAACCCCGACGCCCCGCCCGGCCTCAAGCGAGCCGCCTCGGGCCAGGGGGACGGGAGGCCGCTCAAGGTCACTCGCTCCGTCTCGGGCTACCTGGCGCAGGGAGGGCTCGGCGCCGGCCTGCCGCCGCTCACTTCCTTCCCCGGCCCGCCGCCGGCACCGTCCGAGGTGCCTCGTGGCCCCCACCACACCACACCACACACACACACGCACACGCACACACGCGCACACACGCGCACACACGCATCTCTCTCTTTCTCTCTCTCTCTCTCCCTCTCTCTCCCTCTCTCTCCCTCCCTCCCCGTCTCCCTTGCACCGCTGCACTGAGGTGCCACTGTGTGTCTGCGGTGAGGCGAGAGCCGCCGAGTGCCGGCAAGATCAGGCGAGATCAGGCGCGATCAGGCGAGATCCCCTGCCCCCCTCGCAGGAGATGGTGCCTGGCGGGTCACCCGTGCCTGCGGCGGCAGCCCTCCCCTTCGGGCTGCCGAGGCCGCCCTCGATGACTGCCGACGAGCTGCAGCTCGACCTCGCCGCTTGCGGCGCGGGGGTGGACAGCGCCGCGCCCTCGCCGCGGGGCGAGGCACCCGCGCCCGCCCCCTCCGGGAGGCCGGCCTTCGAGCGGCGCCGCTCGTCCCGCCTCTCCATCTCGGCGCTGCTCGAGGCGGTGGTGGGCGACTGAAGGGGCGCGCGGCGCCGGCTGTCCGCGGGCGGGGCGGCGAACCTTGGTGGGGCTCGGAAGAGATTGCGGCGAGGAGGGAGGGAATGCAACCATTACTCTCTGACCCAATCCAGAGCGAGGGGGTCAGTTGCGTGCGGTTGGCTGCGGCTGCAATGGTGGAGGGCAGAGACGCTATGTTCGAGAGCGTCTCGAGATAGTGAAACGTGTCGCACACGCACACTTTCATGTCGACTGAGTGCGGAGTGCACCTCTCCACTGTGTGCGTTGTGCCAGTCGGTCGAGGGCTCAAAAACAAAACAACAATGATTTAAACGAGCGCGAGACGGCGAGAGCCCGGCGCCCGGGACTGATGTTTTGGCCAAAGTACAGGTTTCGATCCGGGCCACACCGTGCAAATTTTGATCAGCAAATTTCGAGGGGCGGCCGCAAATTTTGAGGTAGATTTTGATTGTCAAAATGTGTCCGTCTTGGCACAGGATAGAGCATATAGGCGGCGAACACCCAGGTGCGCAGGGACATCGCGACTCTGCCCGCTCGCTCGACCCTTTTGCCGCGAGAGGGCGCCGGCCGCGTGTAAGGAGGTGGCTGGCGCCCTGAGGCGGCAATTGGTGGCGTGGGGAGTGCGGAACGCTACTGGCGGCGTGACAGGGCCTCTCTCGGTTGCGTGTGCCGCCCATCGGCACGCGGGTGCGCAGACATCGCGCGACTCTGCCCGCTCGCTCGACCCTTTTGCCGCGAGAGGGCGCCGGCCGCGTGTAAGGAGGTGGCTGGCGCCCTGAGGCGGCAATTGGTGGCGTGGGGAGTGCGGAACGCTACTGGCGGCGTGACAGGGCCTCTCTCGGTTGCGTGTGCCGCCCATCGGCACGCGGGTGCGCAGACATCGCGCGACTCTGCCCGCTCGCTCGACCCTTTTGCCGCGAGAGGGCGCCGGCCGCGTGTAATCGTGTAAGGAGGTGGCTGGCGCCCTAAGGCGGCAATTGGTGGCGTGGGGAGTGCGGAGAACGCTACTGGCGGCGTGACAGGGCCTCTCTCGGTTGCGTGTGCCGCCCATCGGCACGCGGGTGCGCAGACATCGCGACTCTGCCCGCTCGCTCGACCCTTTTGCCGCGAGAGGGCGCCGGCCGCGTGTAAGGAGGTGGCTGGCGCCCTGAGGCGGCAATTGGTGGCGTGGGGAGTGCGGAACGCTACTGGCGGCGTGACAGGGCCTCTCTCGGTTGCGTGTGCCGCCCATCGGCACGCGGGTGCGCAGACATCGCGCGACTCTGCCCGCTCGCTCGACCCTTTTGCCGCGAGAGGGCGCCGGCCGCGTGTAAGAAGTGGCTGGCGGCCTGGCGCCCTGAGGCGGCATTTGGTGGGGTCAGCGTGCGGTGCTGAGTCTTACTCGTCGGCGCTGGGGCCAGATCCCAGCGCAGAACTCTGCAACGCTGGCATACAAACACAAGAAGACTAACCCTAACCCTAACCCTAACCCTAACCCTAACCCTAACCCTAGGTCAGCGTGTGGGGCTGAGTCTTAGTCGTCGGCGCTGTGGGGCCAGATACCAGCGCAGAACCCTGCAACGCTGGCATATACAGACACAACCAGACTAACCCTGACCCTAACCCTAACCCTCTAACCCTAATAACCCTAACCTAACCCACCCCCCAACTCCACACCGCAAATTTGAAAGATCTTGATGAAAATCAGGCCCGACTGCAAATTTCTTCAAAATTTTTGCAGGCGCTCCGCGCCTGCAGATTTTGAAATAAATTCGACAAAATTGGTACCTGGCCCAACTGATGTTAGTGGTTTTTCCGCCAGTACCGAGTACGCGGTAGCGGGTAGGATCGAGCGCGGCCGGCCGCCCCCGGCCGGCCGCAGCCCGCAGCCGGCCCGCACACAGGCGGGGTCACAGCAGTCAGCACACACTGCTCGGTAGTCGGTACGGGGGAAGGACGATGGAGTTGAGGGAATCGGGGGACGCGACCCACCTCGCCACAGACGGTCCCCCGCGCCTCGCCGCTAAGACGGGTACACGACCGCGGCTCGTGTGCGTGTACCCGTCTTTATCGTCCGGAGTGGAATACTACAACGCACTCGTCGGTGACGGTGTCCCCCAACCTGCGCCGCGCTCGGCGAACCTCGACAGCGCCTTCGGTGGCATGCTGCTCTTTGCGACAGAAGCCTGGAAAGCAGCTCCTCTACTGCTCACACGCTCTGCACAGTTGGCACAGCCCACTGTGCGGCTGCCACAGCTGTGACAGCGATGGGCTCGCCCTCACTGGCCCTCAGTCACTTGTGCTGCGGCTTGTGTGAGCGACGCTGCTCGGCGACTGCCGGCACACTGTGAGACCATGGGTGTGAGGTAAAACCACGCTACCAGCGCTTGGTTACATCAGCCCTGAGGTCAGATCCGCTGTTGATGACAAGACTAGTCTACTCGCTGGAGCCGAGCTGGAGGGCCTGGCGCCCAACCCCTGGTCAACTCAGGGTCCTTCCCCTTTACCCCCGCCCCCTGCACAACTAAGCTCATGGCCGACCCCCCCCCCCCCAGCAGCAGCGCTCTGCTGCTGGGGGGGTCGGGACCTCCCCCCCCAGCAGCAGCGCTCTGCTGCTGGGGGGGTCCGGACCCCCCCCCCAGGCAGGAGCGCTCTGCCTGTGGGGCGACGCGTGCTGGCATCTCTGTACAGACAGCAGCTGTAAGTAGCATGCGTTCCAGTGGCGAGAATTTATAGTCGGCATCAAAATTAGTGGTCTCACCGGCGGGCCCTCCTACGGCCAACCGGGAGGTGCGGGGCACGCCAGCCTCTCTTCTACGCCTCTCTCGTGCCTCGCGGCGCCTCTGCTTCAAGGAGAGAAGATACGGCTCTCGCAGCCCATCATACGCCGTGGCACAGCGGGGAGCACAGCGGGCTGTACAAGATATTGTTCCCTATCTTCGCATGCTCGTCGTTGGTGATATCCGCGCGAGGTCATACGCCACAGGCCAGCAATCACTCGATGATGAGACTACACTGACGTATAGGCGCGTGTGGTATTACAAGATAGACTCACATGGTCACACGTCTTTAGTAAAACGCCAGCACTCGACACGACGAAGGTGTATTGGGCTCGAAGGCGCGGTGAACACAACCGCCTCGAGCGTACCGCTCAAATACGAGCCGAGGGTGGAGGGGGGGGCGGCGGCGAAGAGGCGGGAGAGCGGGGTCCAGTGCGCTCTGCTGCTGGGGGGGTCAGACCCCCCCCCCCCTAGCAGCAGGGATGACTTTAGATGTGCAGGGGGGGTACCGAGCAGTGTGCGGCCGCTCCTATTGCAACACGGTGACATCGTAGAGCGGCTGCAATGGTGGAGGGCAGAGACGCTATGTTCGAGAGCGTCTCGAGATAGTGAAACGTGTCGCACACGCACACTTTCATGTCGACTGACGTGCGGGTGCACCTCTCCACTGTGTGCGGTGTGCCAGTCGGTCGAGGGCTCAAACAAAACAAACATGATTTAAACGAGCGCGAGAGCAGACCCCGGAGTCTGCTTTTTCCGCCGGTACGCGGTTCGCGGTAGTAGCCCGAGATCCCGTTCCCGAGACGTCATCCCTTCCCCGCGCTTTTCGTTTTCCGCGGGCGCCCGCTGCGCGCTGGGTGCGCTTAGTTCTTAGCTCCCCGGCCCTGGATGTGAGCGGCTACCAACTGCCTCGCCACTCCACAAGTATACTCCCAGTGCTCCGGGTCGCCACCCCCCAGGGGCGAATATCCCGGGCTCGTGTAAACAAGTTTGACGAAACGTGTGTGATCCAAAGTGTACTGCTGTTAGCTTAATGGGAAGAGACTGGGAGAAAGGTGTGTGTGTGTGTCTGTCTGTGTGTGTGTGTGTGTGTGTGTGTGTGTGTGTGTGTGTGTGTGTGTGTGTTCTCTAGGCCCCTAAAGGAGCTACGCACGGCGCGTGAGCCCTATAGCGTGAGACTCTCTCGCTCGCCACGTCGCCAGCTCGCCAGGGCCCTTTTACGTTTAAAAGTTCGTTTCGTCGATCCCCTGTTAACCGCGTTTTTATCCGCCCCCCTCCCCCCCTCTGGCCCCAACGCGCAACGTCTCCAATGAACACAGATCAGTGAGGAGGGCGCGAGACGATCGAGGGGGCTCCACCCGGCGTAACACCCCGCGTACTCTAATCTCTATTATGTTGTATATGATAACCTATATGCGGATTTGCGGCGCAATTGCGCGCGCGGAGGAAAAGCGGAAATCGCGACCCTCTATAACCCCATTATCCACGAGTGGCTCAAGTTTACATAATGAGTCACGTTGACTCAAGTTGCTCGAAAGACAAAACCGCGCTTTTTCACACACTTGTTCTCACAGCGGGTCACACACGTCACACACATGCTTGAGCTTGTCACACATGACGTCAATTCGAGCGACAACACATGAGTGCGTCGTGTGAGACCCTTTGGATTGTGCTGCGACTGTGGTCGTGGTGTGACACCGCGCGGCGGGTCCGCGCGCGCAGATGGATGATATTGGCGCGAGACGCCCACCGCCCTGTGAGCCTGGCCCCCGCGCGCCCTCACCCCCGCCCTCCCGGCGCTCCGACCTTCCTGCGCCACGCCACTCCTCTGAGGTCGTCCCCTTTGAGGCCGCCCTCACCCTGCCTCGCTTCTTTTCTGCTCTGCCGTCACTCCTTCGACTCGCCCTGCCCCGCACTGCTGCCTTCGCCCCCGCTGCCGTCCTCCCCCGCACTGCCGCCCACTCGTCTCGCAAACCACGAGAGCCAGCTTGCGGCCTGCTGGCCCAGCTGCTGCCCGAGACCAAAGTCCAGCTCCGAGTCTCGCTGCTCCGCCGCTCCGCCGCGGCTGCTGCTCCTCCCCTCGCCGCTCCCCCTCCCCTCGCCGCCCGCCTCCGCCTCGCCGCCCGCCCCCTCCCCGAACGGCCACGGAGCGTCAAGCGGCACCGCCACCGCACGCGTCGCCTCGCCGCGCAAGTACAGAGCGTGGCAGCAATGAGCGTCGGCCGGCAAGACGCGCCACAGCTCGGCGTCGTGCGGGTCGTCTCGCCGCAGCGTGAAGCCCGGCCCGCTGAGACGCGTCGCTCCCCCGCGGCGAGACGCGTGGATGGCGAGCCGCGACGAGACGCCGTGGCTGCCTCCGACCGAGCGAGGAGGCACGCGCGCGATGATGTCGGCCGCGCAGACGACGCGGAGGGCGCGGAGCCGCCCCACCGCCTCGACCTCGTCCATCCTCCGCCTGTAGGCGAGATACGGGGAGATCCGGGAGATATGGGGAGATACGACCTCGTCCCTCCGCCGCCTGAAGGCGGCGTTGAAGAGGCGCGGCGCCGCGAAGGCGACCACGGTGAGCGGGGCAGCGGAGCTCGCCTGACACGGTGGGACCGCTATGCCCAGTAGCCCGTTGAGTGAGATCAGGCGGTGGGCGGGGCAGCGGCGGCTCGCCGCTGCAAAGTCGCGCGAGTGGGTGAGGTCGTAGGCGCAGAGCTGCGCGAGGGCACCTCCCAACGAGTGGCCTGCCGGGGAGGAGCGGCTGGTGGTTTAATGACTAAGGGGAGGAGCGGCTGGTGGTTTAATGACTGAGGGGAGGAGCGATGCCGCGGTCAGATCCCCCCGCCACCCGCCCCCACCCTCCCCCCCGGCATGCGCAGAGGTGGGCGGCCTGTCACGACGACCCTCGCCCGCGGGTGCGCAGCGAGCGCCTCGAGCACTGCTCGCCTGGCCGGCAGGGACGGAGGTTCGGGGCAGGGACGGAGGTTCGGGGCAGAGGGCGCGGGCCGGCCCCGCCAAGCGCGCGCGCCTGACGACACGGCGGGGCGTGCTCGCCTATTCGTCCACTCGCCGCTCACGAGAAGAGGTTGGCGACTGGTCCCGTGAGGAGAGGGTCCCCGTGAGGAGAGGGTCCCCGCGAGGAGAGGGTCCCCGTGAGGAGAGGGTCCCCGTGAGGAGAGGGTCCCCGTGACGTGCGCACCTCCTCTGCGCGCGCCGGAGCGCCGGCGTAGGCTCGCCAGAGGCCGACGGTCGCGCACTCGCGCGGCGAGTCCGCGAGCAGAAAGAGCAGCCGCGCCTCCGCCTAGCCACGCTCCGAGAGCTTCACGCAAGGCGTCCGGAGGGGAGGGCAGCTAGCCCTTCTCCTCTCCGCCTCTTGCACAGAGACCTCGAGACTGCCGCCGTCCCCCGCTCCACCCTCGCCACCCTCCTCCGCCCCCGCCTCCACCGCCGCGCCCGCGCCCGGCTTCGCCGCCCTCTCCGACCGCCGGCTGATAGACAGCCTCCGCGCGAAGGTCGCCGTCCTCGCAATGCCTGCCAGCGACCGCCGCGGCCGCTGCGAGGCGTCCTCCGGCGGCGTGAAGTCGTACTCGTACGTCCCGCCGTCCTCGAGGGTGCCCGTCCCCGACAGGTCGACGGAGCGGCGCAGCGGCACGAATCGCGGGCTCGCGTCAGTCACAAAGTAGTCGGACGCCGCCTTTGAGCCGCGGAAGGCGACGACGATGAGCGGGTCGTCGCCGCAGCCGAGGTCCGGCGGCGGGTGGAGGAGCGTCACCGCAGCCGCCTTCTCCATCCCTTGCGCCGGGTCGGCCCACGCGAGCGCCTCGGGCGAGTAGCGCTCCTTGAGCGCCGTCGCCCACTCAGACCGCCGCCTCCGCACCTCGCATTCGGCCGCCTCGGAGGCGGGCTTCATCGCGTGCTCGCCAACCTTGTCGGGCGCCCAGGCGGGGTACTGCTCGCGCGACTCCATCGCGCGCCTCGCGCCCTCCGCAGAGGTGCCCGGGCCGAAGGCTGCCCAGAAGCTGCCGCCTCCGCCCGGCGCCGTCGCCGCGGTGTGCATGTCAGCCATGACGCAGCCTTCGGCGAGGACCGCCATATCGGCGACGAATGCGCGCTGTGTGAAGAGCGCCGGGCCCGGGACGAGCGGTGGCGCCGACGGCGTGGGCATGGCAAAATTTCGGAGCAACTGCGCTCTTGCCGACTCGAATGCGAGCGACTGCCGCGGCGTGCCGCACCCTTCCGCCAAAAGAAAGAAAAACCCCCAGGGAGTACTTTGGAAGGACGATCAGGGACACAGGGAAACGGGAGTGGGGAGCGCATCGCAATACGGAGGGCGAGGGGGGCTGGGCAGCGTTTTCACCCACACGACAGGGTCCCAGCACCCAGGGCCCAGGGATTCCCTCTCCCATAAACATATATCACCCGGCGTGTCTTTCTTTTCCCCCTTGTTCCCAACTTACTCCTCACACCACGCAAAAAAGCCAAGAGAACGAGGGGGAAAGAATCGCAGCACAATAAAACGTCGGATCGAATCGCCCTACGTCGGACTAAGAGAGCTCTAATCCGTCACTCGACGCTGCGGTTGTCGGTGTCCATCGGCGCGAACGGCTCGGCCGGCCCGTCCTCGTCCTCCTCGCTCGTGTACCGGCCCAGCATCACCGAGAGGCACGCCTGGGCCTCAGGCGTCTGCTCCATCCCGCGCCAGACCTCGGGCGGGCAGCGCGAGGCGACCAGCTGCGCCATCTCCTGCCGCATCCAGACCGCCTTGAGGGCGGCGAGGAAGAGGTTCGCGCGCAGGCTGGTCGGGCCGCAAAAGTAGAGGCCGCCGACGGTCGCCGTCAGCCCGCCCAGCTCGGTAAGGGCCCTCCACGCGGGCATCATGTGCATCAGCCAGGAGAGGGGCATGCCTGCCGCAGGAAGGCCGCGTCGGCAGGGAGGGCGGGGCAGCGGTCGCGAGGCGGAGGGGCGCGCCTCCGGAGCCGACCGAGTCGAGCACGTAGTGGAGGTGCGCGTCAATCTTTCCGCTCGCCTCGTCTCGCTCGGCGATCAGCTCGCACGCCTGGACGGCGTGGTGCATCATGAAGGCCCGCCGCTCGGCCGGCGTCGTGTGCACCTCCGCGCTCGCATAGTCCTTGTGCTCCTCAACCTGGCAGACCACCACGCCCGCGTTTGTCCGAACGATGTGGCGAGGCAGGTACCGCATCATCACATCCCCTTTTGGCCACTCCTCCGGCCGCGGGTGCGCCCGCACAAACGCGGCGATGGCGTCATAGTCGAGCTCCGACCGCCACTGCAGGCTCGTTGCCGCCCGCTCCAGCGCAGATTCCCGGTCCCAATCACTGGCGCGGAGCATGCGCAGCAGCCACGCGTCGCGAAGCCCCGAGGCCGGGAAGGAGCCGCTGCGGCGGGAGTCCCTCTCGAGCGCCTCACGCAGCCACGCGAGCGCCTCGGAGTGCGATTTCGCGAGCTCCTCCACGGAGCAGGTGGCACACATGACGGGGCCGAACCTGTTCTTGTCGGTTGTCGCACTGGGTTGTCCTCGGAATCGGGCTGTCGCTGACAGGGAGCGGATAGTGCAAGCCGGCTCGCTTTTCTTTTGACCGCGCAAGATAAAGGGGGACTAAGGGCTCTGCCCGCAAGGCGCCCGCGTCGCAGACGCGGTACTCAGCTTCGTAACCCGTGAAAACAAAAGCAGGACCGTGGCTCCCAAATACGACAACCTCAAAACAAGTTTGGTAAACGCTCGGGCGCTCGAGCCGGCGCTTCCTCCGATTACGGACGGACGAAATGATCGGGGAAAAGCGCATCGCGACATCTCTGGGGTCACCATATGCCGGACCGGCATACCACGTACCGGATTACGCTCACGCCTGCGACCGAGGCGGCGCTGCTGCGGCTGAAGGAGTGCGGAGAGAACAAGCAGCTGCTGTCCCGTTGCGCGCTGTGGTGCAGCAGCGGCGCCCTTGAGGCGATCATCGTGCTCCGGAAGCAGCGCTATCCGTACCAGGTGGGCCAAGCTGGTGAGTGGGGTGAATGCATCTTGCCGGGGCCGTGGCAGGCGATCGAGTTCGACGACGCTCAGTGGCGAGCAGTTGCCGTGATGCAGGGCGCATGGGTCCGTGACTGGACGCAACGGGGCAGGCGCACTGACCTCACCGCACAGGCCGAGCCGCTTCTCCCACCACTTCCCCCGCTTCAACCGCCGGGTCAGCAGCAGCCGGGTGATACGGTTCCTCTACCCGACCCAGCCGCGCTGCATCCCACACCGCAGCCGCCCCCGATGCCATGGGTGCCACGAGAAAGTTTTACGTGCGCCGGGCTCACCGACAAACCGCCAAGATTCTGGAGATCACTGGCCGATGCTATGCCCGCGCTGACGACACAGCCACGATTCAATGAGAGTGCCGAGGCACAGGCAGAACGGCTACAGCTGCCTCTCCTAGACCCACGCAACGCCGACCACGACAATCACAAGTGGTCAGCGCAGCCGCCGGTCAAACGCGTGTGCTATCAATCAATGCGGCCGTGCGAATGGAAGCAGACGTGGTACACCGATGCATTCCAGTGGGTTGAGTACAAAACTGAGCTGGTGCGCTTCTTACATGCACTGCGTTGCATTGTCGATGGTACCACCGACTACCTGGACGTCGAGTTTGCGCCTGAGATGTGGCGCTTGAGGGGCGGCGGCGTCAACTGCTACCCGTGCAAAAACGCGCGGGCGCGAGAGGAGTTTGACGAAGACCCGTGTGAGCTATGCGGTGCCGGGATGGAGGAGCCGTGCCAAGAGCACTGTGTCATTCCAAGGGCCGCACGCAACTGGTGGACTGCGTACGAGGCAGAGCTGAGCGGACAATGGCCGGCGTGGTGGAGCTCAGGCGGACTATCGGATTATTGGATTCCCCGCCGCGGCTGGTGCGTTGCACAGCGTACTCTACTGCGTGTGAAGCTGCTGCTGGCTCGCATGGTGCTCAACCGTGGCGACTCGCTGGCCATGCGATGCCTCATCCTCGCTGGCACGCCCCCTACAGCCTACTCCCAAGTTTGCGGACCAGCACAAACCGCCACTCCACCAACGACTGCTGCACTTCCGCGGTGTGATCCACTTCAGCAATTACGATGGTGCAGCAAAGGAGCTGGAGAGCATGCAGACGTCGACGTTGTATCCTGAACGTCGCAATATGGACATCAGCGAGATTGCAGCCAAGTACGGGATAGCCTATGGCCCGCAGCCATTGCACTACATCATTGAGTCGAGCACGTTCAGCCGCAACTTGCTTGGTCACGCGCTCTCGCCATGCGACTTTAGCTGCGATCCGATTGTGGGTGGCGAATTTACTGATCACCTCTGCCGACGCCAGGATGGCATGTTTGATCCGGGAGAAGTGGGTGACCACTCGCTGGCGCGTGGCGGGCACGGCTCTCTCTGGCGACACAAGTGGGGTGAGCCGCCGCCTGCGTGGCCCGAGACAGACACTAACCTACCTGCACCGTATCGTCCCACAGCAGAGAGGGTTGCGCGCGATGCTGCCCACGCTCTCGAGCCAAATCTGCCCAAACCCGGAATTTGGGTCGAGGCAGATGCCGATGCTATTGAGCGTGCGCTTGTCAAGCGCCGAGCCACCGCGCAACGACCGCGCTTCTGCCACTGCTACTTCCGCGCGAGTTGCGATGGCTCGTGTGAGCCTAAGGATCCGTGTGAGGAGGATCGCAGGCTTGCAGAACTGAAAGCGTCGCACGACTGGCTCGCTGGGCTGGACGGTCCGGTACGTCTTCATGTCCGCTACTGCCACAGCACCAACCGCGTAGTTGGCTACGAAGGGTTTCAACACCGGAAGTTTAACTGGGACCTCGAGCCAGCGCAGACATTCCTAGGCAAGTGGGAATATGGCGACTACTTTGTGATGGACCATCATGCTGCAGAAGACATTTATCATCTCAGAGAGAACCTCGACTTTTTTCAGACGCCTTTGGATGCTGCACTGCGGGTAGTCGAGATGCGGGGCGACTACCAGCTTCCGACCGGATGGCGGTGGGACAGTGAGTGCGGTCCTGTGCCTCCACCATCGCCGCTGCCAACGCCACCACCGCTGCCGCCACCGCCGCGTGTTGTCGCCGGCTACACACAGCTACCAGATACCAGATGTGCACGCTAGCAACCCGACTGGCTCCTTTTCCATCTTCAGGCGCCCAGACGAGGGCACATGGCTTTTGGGGGTTAGAGATCATGTGCCCATAGCTGCCCTACTGCCCCGAGTCAACCGCTTTGAAGAGCTCCTGTCTTGGGCTGAGGAGCGCGCCGCTGCCAACGGCATCATTCTGCCCTACCAGCAGCCCGGGTTCAAGCCTGAATCAGTGATGCCGCCGGTTCGCACCCCGGCCGCCGCCGCTAGCTCGGCCGCCGCCGCTAGCTCCAGCTCAGATGATCCTCTAGATCTCCCCCCTCTAACCGCTGATGGGCCGGTGTCGATGCAGCTTCCTGAGCCTGAAGGCGAGGAGGAGCTTAGCTTTATGGACTCGGTGTTTTGTGACCCCCCCGCCTGAGGAGTGGACTGATGACTTCTAGCTGTGTGTATCGCGCGCCTTGCGGGGCTGTGTCGTGGTGTGTGCGTGTGCGTTAATACCGCGCAAAAGGGCTCTCTCTATCCGTCCGCGCAGACGCAATTACTCTGCCGCGGTTCCCCCTTTTGCGCAGCAACACCTTAAACTTTTCAGGCCCTCCAAATTCGGGTCGGAGCGTAGCGGAGTGGGCCCCGAGTTTGAAAAGGGCGACGGACGCTTGCGTCCTAGCCTCCAACAACGCCTCCCCGGCGCAGAGGGGCCCCCGGAGGGATGCACAACCGACCCACGCCACGCCGCTTGCGGCGGTCCTCTTCCCAGCTCCGCTGAGGGCCCGCGCGTTATTGAGCTAGTTTACAATCTCGCCGCACGGCAAAACGGAGCGTGATTTATTCGGTTCAGCTTCTCTCTGTTACGAAAATCGCATGCACTTCTCACCCGCCTCCCTCCCCCTGCTCCTCGCCGTGCCGCGAGTCCCGACCGTCGTGATGCAACGGTCGGACGCGGAGCGGCGCGATCAGCTGCGCCAGCTGTTTGGCGAAAAGGCGGCCGACGATCTTGTGCCACTCACCTCACGAGAGCGGGCAGAGGCAGACGCGCAGGAGGTGCAGATGCTGCAGGACGGACCCCAGGAGCTTGAATGGGGCGCAGTAAGACTTGTGGATGTCGACATGGCGGACGGTCCGCTCGAGCTCGCGCTGCAGCCGCTGCTGGCCGGGCCCTCGCAGCTGCTGTGCTTGCGGCTCGACATGCCACTCGGCATGGCGCTCGAGGAGAGCGGCGACGGCGGCGACGGCGGCGACGAAGACGCACCACAAGCCAGGCAGATCGTGGTGACTGAACTGTTGGACAGTGGCAGCGCCAGAGGAGGCGGAGTCGAGGCGGCGGCTTGCCCGCGCACCGTTCACGTACTGTACCGGCGCACCTCCTGCGACACCGCTCCCCCATCGCCGGCCGTGCGCAGGTGGGAGACCTCGTGCGCGCAACCACCTACGTCACGATGGGGATGTCGTACCCGGCGTGGCAGCTCATGCTGGGCGGCGTGGGCAAGCCCACGCTCTTAAAGAGCGTGCTGGCGGCGGAGAAGGCGTCCTTCGAGACGGTGCTCGCCGCGATTGGCTCAAACGGCCAGGAGGCGCAGGGCAATGGGCAGGTGGTGCTGTTCGTTGAGCGAGGGGGGTGACTATGCGGTCTTTTTCTTTTTTGAGCCCGCCGAGTGACTGGTCGAGAGAGACTAAAATAAAAAGGTGTCAGAGTAAAAAAAAGACATTCTTGTCTTTTTTGCCCCCCTCCGAGACTAGGGACAGAACCACACCAGTATAGACCAGAGGGACTGCGCCTCGCCCCCGCTTGCCCCCTGACTTCACAGGATAGCGTGCCCCGATGACGGCGACACATAGCGCGGGGTACACTGCGCAAGGAGGGGGTGCGATGCCCTTCTTTTGTCCTCTCGAGGGAATGTTCTCTCGGCGCCCATGGCCTTCTGAGGTTTCGTACGAATGACGTCCTTCTTGGGTATCTCTGTGGGTCTAATTCCCTCGGTATGCTATATAGGTTTTCCGCTTTTCCCGAAGTGTGACCTTCTTTTCAATTTCAGCGTATCTTGCTGGATGCCTTCCCGCTGTGGCGGGAGGTCCCCAGTTCGAAACCTGGTCGACCCTTATACTTTTTGTTCACACCTGAGCGGGCTCAATTTTGCTCAGGTGCTACTCCGAATTCGAAATCGTGTCCTCACGCTTAGCGCTTGGTGTGCGTTCGTTTTTCGTCACGGGAAAAACAAAAAGGTGTCAAAGTAACGAACGCGAGAGGCGAGAGAGAGCCGAGACACGGGGTCGCGTCGGCACAACCGAACAACCCTAACACTCACACGTCATTTGGGGCCTGGAGCCCCTGCAGACTGTAGTTTATGGTGGTTTAGAGTTTGCGGGGGGGGGACAGAGCCCCTGCAGAAGTGCAGATAGATCTTTATGGCGGTTTAAAGTTTGCGGGGGGGGGGGGGGGGGAGATTTGGGCGGTCCGAATTCAATCGTTTGGGGGGTGTGGACGACGGTTTTGGGGATCCTGCCGACGCGCTACAGTTGTAGCCCCACTGCACATAAGAGGGCTCCCGCGGCGATCAACACCGCAACTCCTTTTCTAATCAAAAAAATCGAGCACAATTGCGTTACATGGGCATGGCCGGGGTTTCTGCACCGAACGATCTTACTTTCGGTGAAAGTGTTGATCGATAAGATGGACACCTCAACGGGAGGGCGCGCCCTCGCAGCAGCCGGGGCCGACGCCTGCAGCCTTAGTCTTGGCCCGATCCGGCGGGATGCCACGGGTAGGCGCGTTGAGGCTTGCCGCCTCCTCTGCGCCAACGCGGCCTGTGTGCCGCAGCTTGCGATTGCTGCCAGACAAGAGGAGGAGCAGAGCCGTTTGGCGATAGGACCAGGCAATCGCATTCGCCCCGTGGGCGTTTGCGGACTCGAGCAACACCCGGGTCGAGGTTGCTGCGCCTACCCGTGCTGCAGCATCGCACGCTCGTTGCGGGGGATGGAGCATCGGCGGCAGCCGGAATCCTGGCTCTTCCGGATGCAGGTCCGGCGGCATTTGCGGCGGCGTCTTTGCAGCTGCGAGCGCAGCGCGGTCAGAGACCGTCGGCCGCCGAATGGCGCACTTCTCGACATTCTCGACATTCTCGACTCTCGACATTCTCGACATTCTCGACATTCTCGACATTCTCGACTGCGAGTTCCTTGACGCACGCGACGCTCGCGGCGCCAGTCGTTTTGCTCGCCGGGCGGCCCACACGCCGCCCCGTCTCGCGCTTCCTCGCGTGCTCGGGCCTCGGCGGGCAGCACCTCGGCTGGTGCTCTGTTAGTCGCCAAACGTGCTGCTGTTTGGCGCACACGGTCTGGCTGCTCGGTTCGTTGCTCCCGGGGATGAGCAACCGGTGGTGAACCACCGGCGCCATACGACCCGCAGCCTACTCCTACTACCGCGCGCGCGCGCGCGCGCAGGCCGCCGTGGGCACGGGTGGGGCGAGCGCGCGCACCATGGTCTCGAGACTGCCCGCCGTACGGAGGGAGTCAAAATCTCTTTCCCTAAGCAAAACGATTTCTTTTGGAAACCGTGTGTGCCCGAGTCGCCGCAGAAAACACCAATCCTCGCTACGCGGCCAAAGGATATCCACCTCGAGAACCTCGAGAGAGTGTGCCCCGGCGCAGCCACTCCCAGCTGCTCGGTGTGAACTCGAGATCCCTCGAGAGTTCACGGAGTCGGCTGAGGCTATACCAGACAGCAGGCGGCTTCAACAACACTGTATAATGCAGACAGACGCGGCGGCAGACGCGGCGGCCCACGCACGCGCGGCGGTGCGGTTGGCGGAAGCAGCGCAGATGGCAGGGCGAAGAACGATGCAGACAGACGCGGCGATAGACGCGGCGGCCCACTCACGCGCGGCGGTGCGAGCGGCGGAAGCAGCGCAGATGGCGGCGGTTGCGGCGGCCGAAGCAGTCGCGCGAGCCTCAGCTGCAGAGCCGGTAGTGCCACAACGCGATTCCACTACTTCCCTGATAAATGACGAATCCTCGCTTCCCGGGAGGATGCGCGAGGCGGCCAGGGAGCTGAGGGAGGAGGACCGCAAGCGAGCGCGGGCGATGGCGGCCGGAGGCGGAGGCGGAGGCGGAGGCGCAGGCGGAGCCGTCTACATCCCAATCGCCGACGGTGCCGACAGTGGCGGCGGCGGCGGTGGAGTCCTCTTCATGCTAGCGGCGACGCTCACCCTCACAGCGCTCGTGGCTGCTGCCGGCACTGGCCTTGGCGCCGGCGCCTTTCCCGGCATGGGCGGCGGTGGGGAGGGTGGCGGCGGCGAGGGCGGAGGAGGCGAGGGCGGCGGCGGCGACGGGGGCGGCGGGCTCGGGGGCGGCGGCGAGGGAGGAGGCGGGCTCGGTGGCGGTGGGGACGGGGGCGGCGGCGATGGTGGAGGCGGTGACGGCGGGGGCGGAGAGGGCGGCCGCGGGCTCGGCGGAGGAGGAGAGGGCGGCGGTGGTGAAGGCCGCGGCGGGCCGCCACCGCCACCATCGCCGCTACTGCCGCCGCCGCCACCGCCGCCGCCGCCGCCACCGCCACCATCGCCGCTTCTGCCTGGCGACGGCGGAGGAGGCGAGGGCGGCGGTGGTGAGGGCGGGGGCGGCGGGGGCGACGGCGGCGGCGGGGACGGCGGCGGCGGCGAGGGCGAGGGCGGCGGTGGGGAGGGTGGCGGCGGCGAGGGCGGAGGAGGCGAGGGCGGCGGCGGCGACGGGGGCGGCGGGCTCGGGGGCGGCGGCGAGGGAGGAGGCGGGCTCGGTGGCGGTGGGGACGGGGGCGGCGGCGATGGTGGAGGCGGTGACGGCGGGGGCGGAGAGGGCGGCGGCGGGCTCGGCGGAGGAGGAGAGGGCGGCGGTGGTGAAGGCCGCGGCGGGCCGCCACCGCCACCATCGCCGCTACCGCCGCTACCACCGCCGCCGCCGCCGCCGCCGCCGCCGTCGCCGCCACCGCCGCTACTGCCGCTGCACCAGTACTTGGTGATGCTGGACTCGCGCTACCCGGCCGAGGCTTGGGCGGCCGAGTATGCCGCTGCCCACCCGCCCGCCACGCAAAGTCGTCACTTTGAGGTGCTCGCCATGGCGAGCGAGCCGGGGAGCGCAGCGGTGGTGCGCGCTAGCCCCGACGTTGCGCTAGAGGCAATGCGGGACCCGCGCGTCCGGAGAGTGGGGCGAGGGTGCTTGACCGCCGGGGCTGCTTGAATGAACATGAGAAGCTAGAGAATGCCCATGTGACCCTACCCACCTACCTATACGCGATGCACGACACATACCTACACCCATTGGCGCTGCCCACTTTGTATGGGAAACTGAAACTGAAACGCAACCAGGATGGGAGGACGGCACGCCGCCACCAGACAGGGATTTTAAGGAGAGGAGTGTGGTGCTAGCCGTCGCCCACCCTAACCCTTGGTCGTCTGCCTCTTTCTATCTCCCTTCGCAGTCGCGCTTGGAGCACTTGGAGTAAGAAAGAAAGAAAACAGACAGACAACCCAAGGGAGGGATGGGAGGACGGCACGCCGCCACCACACAGGGATTTTAAGTAGAGCTGTCAAACGTTAAGAGCTGAACAGTGTTGCTAGTGTTAACAGTAACAACAGAACAACAGTGGGGCTCCCCAACAACAGTAGCTAACGTTAGGCCAGCTGAACAACAATAAGGAAGGCCTGGCAGTGACCCACGACGATCTCCAGCGTCCAGTGCGGGTAATACCCGAAAATACCTGGAAAAACCCAGGTATTTTCGGGTTTTACCCGGGTTTTTTGGCATTTTCTGCTTGCTGACCACTGAACAACAGTAACAACAGTAACAAACAGTAACAGCTTGGGCTGGGGAGAACACTTGAACAACGTTGAGGATTTTCAGCCAACAATAGTGCAACTGTTAGGCCCAAAGTTAACGTTTGACAGCTCTAATTTTAAGGAGAGGGGTGTGATGCGCTAGCCGTCGCCCACCCTAGGGAGTCTGCCTCTTCCTATCTCTTTTCGCAGTCTCTCGCCGCTTCTCGCTGCAACCTTCATGCCACCTCGCGGCCGTCCCACTCTCGTCGTTCTCTCCCTTGTCACTTCCTCCTCTGTCGCGTCATTCTCTTCTGCCTCGTCCTGCGCCGCCGCCGCCTGCCGTTCCCTTGTTCTCTCGGCTTCTTTCGCCTTTCGGCGCAGCTCCGCCCTCCTTGCTGCATATCCTGGCCCCTCGAGTCTATCGAGCTCCCCTCGCGCAAGGACCACATTTCTGACTCCCACTCCGATCATTTGCCTCCAGGTCATGTTGTTGCTCAGGTCCACTCTCTCTTCGAACACTCGTGCCTCTACGGATGATGCCGGCGCTGGGGTCCCCTTCGGATGCATCGTGACATCTGACAACTGAATTTCCACTGGTTCGTCCTCCTCGGAGTCATCTTCCCCGTCCTCCTTCCGTTCGGCTCTTCGCTCGGTACGTTCGGTGTGGCTCACCCTCCATGCCGTGAACAGGCGCCCTATCCATCCTATGTTCTTCTCTCGTTCCTCTGCCCGTGCCTTGGTCTTGTCGTTGTTTCGTACCCATGTCTGTATGGCAATCGAGGCTGCCTTCCCCACTACCTGTAGTTCACTCGTCACCTCTCCCGCGAGCTCCCTTCTCTTTCTTTCGGGTATGGGGTCCGTGAGTGCGGGCAGTGTGCAGGCAATCACGGGCGCTATTTTGTCGTACTCCTCTTCGGCGAGCGCTCCAAATCTAGACCCTTTCGCCTTTAAGGAGGCTGCCCTCGCTCGTCTCAGGAATGTGGCGGTGTCTTTTGAGTCCGGCGCCTCCCGTTCAACTCTTGCTGTCGCCCTCGCTGTGTGTTTGTCGAGCTTCCGCATGAAGTGACGCGCCTCTTCCTTATTTCCAGCGCAGCTGCCGCTCAGTATGTGCGCCAACGACGCCTGTGGTGGCTCACTGTCTTCTTGTTTCCAGTCGTCCCAGTCTTTCAGCTCCCCGCGTCTCCTCCTCGCCTCGCGCGCCTCTTTTGTGGTCTCATCCCTAGCCGCTTTGCACGCTCTGCATCCCCAGAACGCACTTCTCGTGGCGGGGCCCCTCATTCCCCGTTTCTTTTCCCCCTCTAGAATACGCCTGTGGTGTGCACCGTGTGGCACCCCGACCTGTTGTCTCACCCTGGCCCCCAAGATCGTTTTGGTCGTCACATTGTGATCCCCAACGTCGTCGAATGTCGCCCGCCTATCCTTCCCCCCGTTCTCGTCTGGTAATCTCATCTTATTATCCCATCGATGTTTGAGGCTGGCTACCGCCACTTCGCTCCACAACCGTCCCGCCACCCCTGCCGTGTGCGATCCCGGCCTCACTGTCTTTCGATATTGCTCGCACACCCATTCGTGCGCGCTCTTACACATGTGTCCGTACGTCCGCCGGTCCACTATCTCCTTCTCCTCTGTGTTCTCCGCCGCCTCCCTTCGTGCCGTGTACATGCATGGCCGCGTCCGCACCGCGTCCCGCACCACTTTCGAGGCGTCCTCCGTGTCGTTATCCCCGAGGTGTGCTGTCGCCACCGCGTCGGCGTATGCGTTGCAGGCTATTCCCACGTGTGCTGGCACCCACATGAAGACCACCCCCTCTAGCTTCGATCTATAGTATGCAATCGCCTCCAGGAGCCCGCCTCTCTCCCAGTCCCTCAGGCCTTCTGGCATCCCTTTGCGGTGCGCGTTCTCAATCTGCTGCAGCGCGGGTTTGCAGTCGCATAGCACTAAGCACCGCCGCGATTGCGCATCGCTCGCTCTCGCCATTTTGCGTAAGTATGCGAGTATCGCGTACATCTCCGCGTCTATCGGCTCCCACATGTTCGGGAGCTTTCCTCCCCACATTCCCGCCCCAAACGCTGTCCGTATCTCCCCTTCCTCACAGGGTCCGATTCCGTTGGGATCCTTTACCTGTGCGTCTCCCGGGACGCACTTGGAGTCGCGCTTGGAGCAATGAAAAAAAATTCTTTTAGGAGTTAGTTCGTGCCAGTCTGCTGTGAGAGATGGTTTGATTCGAGAATTCTTTTAGGAGTCGGTTGCGGACATGATGATCGCTGCTCTACCGCCGCTCGCCTACACCGGTCCGGCCGTCGAGGCCCGACACGCTCACGCCGTTGGCTCTGTCGACATCTTCATCGCCGGAGCGCTCTGGTTTCCGGCCGCTGGAGCCGCCTGGGTTCGCCACCGCGGCCGCAAACTCTCGGCAGCAGACGGCTCTCTCTCGCTGGTCAACTCTCGCAACAGCTCGGGAATTGACTCATATGGCTCCTACTTTCGAACAGCGTGGCGGTGGGCCGACCGCGATGAAGCCAATGCGACGGCGCCCTTTGCCTTTGAGACGGCGGTGCGGCGGTACGAGTCCCATGTCGCCTTTAAGCAAACCTTCCTCTCTGGCGCGTCCGCCACGGCCACGGGCGACAAGGACGGGCTCGTGTCTGGGTACCCGAGCTTCAGACTCCCCGCCTCGGCCGCGACCGACCCGGTGCGGCGCGGCTACCTCTCGTACCAGGCGCCTCTCGCACCAGCCTATTCAGAGAGACCAGCCTCTTCACAAGTACCAGCCTATTCACAGAGACCAGCCGCTTCACAGGGCACCTCTCGTTCCAGGGTCAGATGGTCGGCGCTGGCTACAAGACGGGGGAGTGGGAGGCGTCCGCTGCAGGAGTTGGCGGCGGGGTGGGGGGCGGGGTGGGGGGCGGGGTGGGGGGCGGGGTGGGGGGCACGGGCCCTGTGTGCGTCTTCGCTCGTGACGGGCCCGGGAGCCACTCGGTGGTCCTCTCCCCCTCCGCCGCCTTCATGGCCACCTCGCAGCGAGTGCGGCGCGGCGCCCTCCTGTGCCGGGCGGGCTAGGCTGACGAGCCGGGCTTCACCCTTCGTTTGCGTGGTCAGGCGCGGCACGCTCTCGTACGGAGTGATGGGCAACGTGAGTGGCGTGCCGGCCGGCTTCTTCTCGGAGGCGCTGCTCGCCCACTCCGCCGAATCATAAACCATAAATCATAAATCATAAATCATACTACACTTCTCGGAGGCGCTGCTCGCCCACTCTGCCGGAGGGATCACCGAAGCCATGCTCGCGTGGGGAAGCCTGCTGCTCGCGCGGGGCGGCAAGGCGCGCGGGTGTAGGCCGGTTAGGGCGCAGGGCTAGGGCTAGGGTTAGGGCTAGGGCTGGCTGGTCGGGCGGCATCACTCATTCCTCCACCCATGTCCGTCGTCTGCTGCCAGGTGCGCGCCGCCGCGTGGGAGCGCGACCTGACTCTGCGAACGCTCGGCTACTCGACCGACAACGGCGTCTAGCCGAGATACAGCCGAGATACAGCCGAGATACAGCCGAGATGCAGCCGAGATATGGCCGAGATATAGCCGACAGCAGTAGCGCGCTCCGCCTCCCGCCACACGCAGAGAGGCCCAGCCACACATACCGCGCAGGCGCCTACTACTACTACAACACGGCGCCCAACGCGAGCTACGAGCAGACGATGCTGCGCGTCGCGGAGTACGCAGCGGCCGCTCGGCTGCCGTACAGGCGCGCTGTATCCCTCTGTAGTAGCAGCCGCCACCGTACAGCCGATCCCGGCGCGGCAGGCCCTCCACCGAAAGGTGTGTGTGTGTGCGTGCGTGTGTGTGCGTGCGTGTGCGTGTGTGTGTGTGTGTGTGCGTGCGTGCGTGTGTGTGTGTGTGTGTGTGTGTGTGTGTGTGTGTGTGTGTGTGTGTGTGTGTGTGTGTGTGTGTGCGTGTGCGTGTGTCTGGATGGCCACCTCTCCGAGCAGGTACTGGCTTGCAGACTCGTGGTGGTACTACAAGGGCACGCCCGCCAGGGGCAGGCCCGGGGGAGGCGTCACGAACTGGACGGCGAGATCAGCCCGAGATCACCTCGAGATCACCCCGAGATCGCCCCGAGAACACCCCCCCGAGCTGCTCCCGCAGGCTCGGCCAGACGTCTTCCCGCGCGGCTTCGAGGCGCTGACCGCCGCCACCGGCTGGAGAGTGCAGGGGCACAACCGGTACTGGGACGCGACCACCGGCTACGCGCGCGCCAACGGAGGGCGCTACTCCTTCCTCCGGGACCGCGGCTCGGGGTACGCGCTTCCCGTCGACGCCGCCTTCTGGGGCGACCTGCTGCGGAACGCCTCGCGGTGGGGGCTGGCCGTGTACGAGCAGGCGCGAGATCGAGCCGAGATCGAGCCGAGATCGAGCCGAGATCTAGCGAATTCTAGCGGGGGGCCAGTCTTCCGACAAAAATTTCCGCAGGGCCAGCCGAGATCCAGCCGAGATCCTTGGCCCTGGCCCTGGCCCTGGCCTTGGCCCTGGCCTCAAGCGGGGCCAGCTCAGCCACGAGCGATGGCAACATGAGGAGAGGAATAGCAACGGCAGGACTGGCTTGACTACGAGCTCGACCACTTTGCGCCGCTGACGCAGTCGGCGAGCCTCGGCGGGGACTGGCTCGCGCAGATGGCGGCGGGCAAGCAACCTGTGAACAGCGTCTCTTCACACCTCAAGCTGTGAATAGGCTCGCGCAGATGGCGGCGGGCGCCGCCGCCTCCGGCGTCAGCATCCAGTACTGCATGTCGTATTCGCGCCACGTCCTCGCGTCGACACAGCTGCCGCCGGTCACCCAGGCGAGAGGTCGAGGCGAGAGGCGCGGCAGGCTCGGGAGACTCTGCACGAGTCTCTCCGCCCTCGCGAAGAGCATTGCACCCTCCCGCGCCTCTCTCGAGGCCCAGAGGTGGATCGAACAGCGGTGGCCCGAGATGCCCTTGCCCCCCCCCCCCCCCCCCCAGGCGCGCGCGAGCGACGACTACCAGCCTGGCAACGACCAGTGGCGGCCGCTCGGCACGACGGCGCTCTTTGCATACGCCGTCGGGCTCGCCCCCTCCAAGGACAGCTTTTGGAGTACGCCCGTCCAGCCGGGCGCGCCACGCTACCGCGCCGCCCAGTCGGAGCCGCGCTGCCGGCTGCAGGCGGCCGCGCCTCTGCCCGCTCTCTCCCTCGGGCCGGTCGGATCGAGGGTCACGTCCACGCCACGCCCACGCCACGTCCACGACGCGCGCGCGCCCTGCCCTGTCCAGGCAGCCGTGTCGACCCTCTCTCGCGGGCCGGTGGCGCCGTCGGACGGGATCGGCCTCTCGGACGCGGCTCTCATCATGCGCTCCGCCGCCGCCGACGGGACCCTCCTCTCCCCGGCCCGGCCCGCGACCAAGCTCGACGCCTTCCTCGCCGCCGACGCCTTCGCCTCCGACGGCGCCGCCTGCGCGGAGCGCCGCGGCTGGCCGCACCCGCCCTCACCTGTCCACGGCCGCGTCTGTCAGGCGCCCCGACGGGCGAGGTGTGGTTCGCAGACACGGCCGTCTCCTCGCGCCGCTTCGGCGTCCTCCTCGCCGCCCGCGTCTCCGCCGCCACCGCCGTCTCGCAGGCGCTCCCCGGGGCGGCGCTGTGCGCTGCCCGCGACACGTCCGCGACGCGTCCGTGGCGCCCCCGCAGGCGCAGCTCGGGTACGCGCCCGGGGCCTCCGTCGTCGCGGTCGAGGCCAACTCGACACATCGCTTCACCCGGCTCGGCGCGGGCGGCCTCTCTTTGCCTCCCAACGGCGAGCTCGACTTTCGGCTGTGGAACCTGGCGCCGGTGGAGCGGAACGGGTGGGCGCTTCTCGGCGAGGTGGCGCACAAGTGGGTCGGCGTCTCGCCCGCCCGCGTCACCGCCGTCGACGCCTCCTCTTCGGGCGGCATGGAGGTGGCCGTGCGCGGCGCGGCCGGCGAGCGCGTGACGATGAGCTTCGCGCCGCCGTGCGCCGGCCCTTGCGCGGCGGGCGGGCAACCAGAGGCCACGGTGAGTGTGGCGTGCGAGCTTCCGGCGAGCGGCCGCGCGCTGGTACGCGCGCCCGAGGGCGCCAGCCCGTGTGCAGCTCTGTGAGAGGCGCGCCGCCGATCTCTCGTTCTCTCTGTTGACTCTGAGTACTGAGAGGTGGCGCGGTATGGACGCCTACTTTCGATTCTTTCGGCCGTCGGTGTTGCCGCCGGTGCACTGAGTGGGTGTCGCCGAAACGGCGTACAAAAAGATCAGACAGCCCCCCCCAACAAACTTTGCAAGTCGCAAAAACTACACACAGGAGCGACACTGCTCGGCGACTGACGGCACACTGTGAGACCAGCATCCAGCAAGCCAGCAGCAACAGCATACATGGGCTGTGGGGCTTCCAAGGCCGACGTACCGGCACCGCCAGCGAGAAAGGCGGCAGATAGTCCTGCGGGAGAGGACGCCACCTCTGATACGGCTCACCCACCAAGTACAGCCAATACGAGAGCAGACGCTGCCATTGACGGCGACGAGCCATGCCAGAACAGCCACGAAGGCAAGGCGCACAATCACAGCCATGTTGAGTCTCATCTCGATCAAGGGCATTCTCATGAGTGTCACAGCTACGCCGAGAATACGTCATGCGCACAGCCTGATGTCTTCTTTGGCCATGCCGTATTGGCTGCACGATCAACGTGCAAGGCCGAGCACGATCACAGCCACAGCGAGGCGCACGATCACAGCCACAGCAGGAGCGAGGCGCACGATCATAGCCACGCCGAGTGTCTTGGCTCCTCCTGCTCCATGGACGGCATCGCCGAGGCCATCGCGCCGGATGAGGCATCCGCTGCAGCGGAGGCTTCAGTTGGCGCCGCCGAGGCACACTCTCAGCGTGCCGCTGCCATGCTGCTGATAAATGAGGGCGACCTGGATGGCGCTGAGCCGCTGCTTCGTAAGGCGCTCGAAGGGTGCCGTCAGACGCTCGGCGACCGGCACCCGTACACGCTCACCTCGATCGCTTGCCTTGGAGGGCTCCTGAAGGACAAGGGTGACTTGGATGGCGCAGAGGCGCTGCTTCTCGAGGCGCTGGCGGGAAAGCGAGAGGTCTTTGGAGACCGGCACCCGAGCACGCTCGCCTCGGTCGCTTGGACCGGCCAGCTCCTGCAGGACAAGGGCGACCTGACTCGCGCCGAGGCGCTGCTCGGCGAGGCATTGCAAGGGTGCCGGGAGACGCTCGGCGACCGGGACCCGAAGACGCTCACCTCGATCAACAACCTGAGCGCGCTGCTGTATGCAAAGGGCGACCTGGACGGCGCGGAGCCGCTTCTTCGTGAGGTGGTGGCGGGGTTCCGCGATACGCTCGGTGACGGGCACCCGAGCACGCTGAGCTTCATCTACGGCCTCGCGTCGCTGCTGCAGGAGCAGGGGAAGCTCGGCGAGGCCATCCCTCTCTTCCGTGAGGAGCTGGAGGGGTGCGCGGCGCGGTACGGGGAGGAGCACAAGGAGACGCGCGGCTCGGCCCGCAACCTCATCGATCTGCTACGGGAGGCGGGGAGGCGGGAGCGCAAGGCCGCGCGGTTTGTTGAGGCCGACGCGCTGGCTGCCCAGTACGAGCTGGAGTGAGCGGGTCGGGCTGCCGCGACCGCTCAATCTGCACGGGAAACGCGAGATGCCGGCCTGCGGGCGGACCCTCACAGCTCACAGCCCAGAACGCATAATTTCTTTTGCCCCTTTCCCTTATTTGTGACTAACACAGTCCCCAGACCAAACGAGGAAATACACAGAAACGGCGTGCGCGCTGTGCCTCTGTGACTGTGTTCGTGCGTCGCCCATCATGCATGGAGATGAACTGCTCTCTATTTATTTGTTTATGGCGGCGTGCCGTCATCCCATCCCTCCCCTGGGCTGTCTTCTTTATTTTCGGGAGTCAGCGTTACATAAATAAATAAAACGGACACACCAAACAAGGGGTGGGAGAAAGGACAGGGTCCCCACCTGCGCGAGCAGGATCTTGTAAGGACGATCAGGGACACAGGGGAACGGGAGCGGGGAGCGCATCGCGACACGGAGGGGGGCTGGGCAGGGTTCACCCACACGACAGGGTCCCAGGGATACATGAACCCGAGGCAGTCCGCGAGGAGTTTCTTTTGCCGAGAAGGGCGACTACCGGTTCGCGCGGGAGAAGAATTGCGACCTGCGTTTGCTCGACTTCGAGACGTTCGGCGGCTTCGGGGACGGCGTCCGCAAAATTCTTCGGCAGGCGGCGGACCAGCTGAGTAACAAACTTTCGCACGCTCAGCACCTCGATGAGGTCACATGGACCACCAAGAACTGGCACGGGCTGCAGATGCAGCGCTTGTCTGTCGTTCTCCACACCGCCGTGGCGTGGCAGACGGTGAACGAGCTAGCGTGCGGGGACAGCGGCATTGTGCACGGTGCTAAGTGCATTGCCGCTCTTAACGGAGTCGCTTAGGCGGCTCCGGTGGTGTGCCGGTGATAGTACTAGCACGCGCCAGTTCGCACCTGTGTCGAGCCTGTCTAAAAAGAAAGAAAGAAAACAGACAACCCAAGGGAGGGAGCCTGTCTGCTGTGAGAGAGCGCGGGTTTAATTCTTTTGCCGCTGCACATTTGCCGCCATTTGCAAAGGCGCGACATGGGCGCACGGCGCACCCCCGCTCCGGCGACGGCGTCCACCGCGGCGCCAGGCGGAGAGGTCGTGTGCGGCTTGAACGGCACGTATGCACTGGGCGAGGTGATCGGGGAGGGGACCTTCGCTGTGGTCTACCGTGCGCGCTCGACGACGACGGGCAGCGCGGTCGCCGTCAAGCGGCTCAAGCAGCACGAGAGCGTCTTTGAGAGCACCCGCGCCCGCGACGAGCTGTGTGCGCTACGCAGGCTGGCGGGCGACGGGCGGAGGCCGCAGAACCCGAACGTGGTGGAGGTGCTGGACGTCGCCAAGGACGGCGAGCAGGTCGACCTTGTCCTGCAGCTCTTTGAGCACTGCGACTTTGCGACAGCCCTCGCCGAGCGGCAGTTCACGGCGCCGCACGTCAACAGCTACATGCGCGGGCTGCTGCGCGGCCTCGTCCACATCCACAGCCTCTCCTTCGTGCACCGGGACATCAAGCCGACCAACGTGCTCTACAACTTTGCCGAGCGGCGCGCACTCATCGTCGACTTTGGGCTCGTGCAGCGCTTCCGCGGGCAGCGGCCGCGGCCGGGCGCACCGCCGACACACTCTCAGCAGCAGCCCGGCCGCGCAGCGGAGCCGGAGGGCGGCGCGACGGCGGGCAGGCGGCCGCCGCTGCAGCGGAGGCGGCTGGAGCCGCTGCGCGCCCCTCACAGCACGTCGGAGCACCCTCGCTCGATGGTTGCGCCGAGGGAGGGGACAAAGGGCTTCCGCGCGCCGGAGGTGTGGGCGGACCGCCGCCGCGCCTCCCTCCCTCCCTCCCCTCCCCTCCCTCCCCTCCCTCTCTCCCTCCCTCCCCTCCCCTCCCTCCCCTCCCTCCCCTCCCTCCCCTCCCTCCCCTTGCGGTTTCGTTCTTCTCGA
>NW_005201792.1:988283-993783 GCF_000372725.1 Emiliania huxleyi CCMP1516 | reverse complement strand
CTAGGGGAGGGATGGGACGACGGGCACGGCGCCATAATCAAATGGAGGGCGACGATAATCAAATGACTGGAGCAGTTTACCTCCATAGCAGTATCGTATATCCTCCATCCATGATCGGATGGCCGATGGCCCAATACTATCTCAGAGGCAGACCGCGGACCCCGCCCCGCCCCTCGCCCCGCCCCGACGCTGCGAGCGGCTGGTCGGCCGCAGGCGCCGCAGCTACTCTCGCTCGCCTACTTCGACGACGGGGTCGCGCGCCGAGGACAAAAGCGGCCACAGCACGACCCGCCCGACGACGGACTCGGCTCGAGCGCGTCCACCGACTCGGCCGAGCTCGCATGAGCCATGTGACAACCATGAGCGCGGGGCCGGCGGGGCCGCCCAGCTCGGTTCCTCCGCCTCGCCTGACTTCTTTGTGCCCGTTGAGTCTTATCTTTGTTTCCTTGGCGGTTTGGGCACACTTTTGTTTCTCCGCCGAGATTTTTAGAGAGATTTTTAGCAATACCAAACAACTCTAACACTCACACCACACACACGTCATTTGGGGCCTGGACGCTGGAGCCCCTGCTGCCTGCAGACTGTCAAGTCATGTCTGGCACAGACTGAAGTGTTTATGCGCATTATGGTGGTTTAAAGTTTGCGGGGGGGGGGGGGGGGGGGCAGATTTGGGCGGTCGAATTCAATTTTGGGGTGTGTGGACGACTCTGTTTTGGGGATCCTGCCGACGCGCTACAGTTCTCAGTTGTAGCCCGACTGCACATAAGATGGACACCTCAACGGGAGGGCCCTCGCAGCAGCCGGGGCCGAATCCTGCAGCCTTAGTCTTGGCCCGATCCGGCGGCATGCCACGGGTAGGCGCGTTGAGGCTTGCCGCCTCCTCTGCGCCAACGCGGCTTGTGCCGCAGCTTGCGTTTGCTGCCAGACAAGAGGAGGAGCAGGGCCGTTTGACGATAGGACCAGGCCCTGTGGCATTTAGAGGTTGTTGGAAAACATAACTTCACCGGAGTTTAAAGTACGTTGCCCTGTTCACGCGCGCGCGAGACGTGCAGACAGGGTTGCCAGGTGAGAGCGAATGGCGCGATTCACGCCTCGCACAACAGAGAGAGAGATGCGCTCTGCATGGTGGGACATATCAGTAACCAGCCTCCGGCGGGGCCCCCCGCTACCCGAACCGAGAGAGCGCTGCGCAGACGGTCTACTAATCATAGAGGCTCACAAGTGACAAGTCCAGACACACATACACGCGCGTGGCGCGACACGGCGGGTGCCATGGCTGCCAGCTGGATCTGCCACACAAAAAGCATTAGTCTCACGACACACGGATCTGCTTTGGCGCCAAAGCTTGTGACGAGTTTTGCCACGAAAAAGCGTCACCGCGGCTGGAAATGGGGGTAACTGGGCGGCCAAATTCACACCTCGCGGGACTACTTATGTTTCGTAAACGTAGTCGTGGCCCCCCGCTACGTCGCACGAGTGCAACCGGGTAGCGGGGGGCTAAAAGAGAGCGAGTACTTGGGCGAGTAGGCCGTGGGGCCGTGCGGTCGACGCTTCCGCGCGCGACTTTGCGCGCGAGGCGGCGCAGCTTGAGAACGGCGGTGGGCGAGAAGCCGCCGCCGAACGTCTCGTGGAGCAGCAGGTTGAAGTTGTTGCGCTTGACAAAGATCGCGTCGTGGTAGAAACCGCGATGCGCCTTGACGTAGCCGTGGCCGTTCTTGTGGTCGAAGGGTTGGCCGGGCTGCCCGCGCGCCTTGCAGCCCATGTTTAGGCGGCGGGCCTTCTCCTCGGTGTTGCCGAAGGCGTAGGAGTGGCCAACGGAGGCGGGCGTGCCGCCACTCGAGGCGTTGCCAATGCCCGTCGAGGAGGTCTTGAGGAGGGGCGTCCAGAGCTTGATTTCGTTTACTTCATCGCATCCTCCCGGCCCAGCGTGGGGTTCTGCGAGGTCGACCTTGTACCCCTCGTTGCACTGCCGGGTGAGCTCTGGTTTCTCCTTGTCACCGTGCACGACCGGCGCGTTGGCCGGGGCGCGCATCGCGTCCCCGCCCAGGCGGCGAGGACGCCGTCGTGGGGCCGCCGGTGGTGGGCCTTGTTGTAAAGGTACTCGCCGAAGAAATCGACTGGCATGCCCCGCTCGAGCGCGACCCGAAGGGTGGGAAGCGCCACGGAGAGCCAAAGACCGAGCTTTCGCTGGAGCTCGTCTTGGAGGGCGTCGGAGGAGAGGGCGGTGGCGTATGTGCCGTCGACACGGACATCGAAGGCCTTGCCGGCGAAAGGCGTTGAGGCGGAGATGAGGCGAGGCTTCGCGGTTGTTGACGGCGCTGTCTCCAAGGGACGGGTTGTTCTTGACGTGCTCATCCCGCGCCTTGACGAGCTCCTGGTGCGCGAACCAGTCCTTGTGAGATTCTTGATGGCAGCGAGCGCCCGCGGCCGCGGGTACGTGGATTTGCAAGTGCCATTGAGAATCGCGTCGGTAGCTGGAAGGGACTCGGGCTCGGGGAGCGGGACGCTCTTGGGGTAAAATTCAGTCAGGTAGCCGCCGCGGACGGTGTAGTACTTGGTTTTGTCGCGCGCGGTGCGCTTCTCGCACACCTCCTTCCAGTCCGAGAGGGCGGACTCGTAGGTGGCGATAGCTGCGGCGATGGCGGGGTACTTGGACGCACCTCCCTCGTCGAGGGCGAAGTCGGGGTTGTGGGCGACGAGGGTGCGCCAGTTCTTGAGGAGCGACATGGAGAAGTCGCTGTCGGCTCGCGTGAAGACGGTGTCGATATTGCACCCGCCCATCTCGGTCGGCAGCTGCGCCTGGAGCCACGCGAGGTCGCGGAGCGCCTGGGGCGAGGCGTCGGCGCGAGCAATGCTCTTAAAGGACTTGCGGATGCGGTTGTGCGCAAACTCGAGAGCCTCGCACGCGACATTGGGCGGCGTGACGATGCCGGCAATGTACTTGGTCTTTGCGCAGGCAATCCGTTGGACGAGGTTGAGGCGGAGCTGCGAGGTGTTCGTGACGCAGTCGGTGTCGACGATCGTGTCGATGACGTCGAGCGGCGCGAGCTTCTTCCTGAGGTGCGCGGTGAGCTCCTTTTTGCAGGCTTCAGGGTCGCCAAAGAAGGTGCCGACGGCCTTGAAGCAGTCCACTCGCCCCGTGGGTTTGCCCTCCTTGTCGCGGTGCGCCGGCGAGCCCCCGGAGCCAGCCCGGCGCGCACGAGAGGTCGCCCTCGGGCGAGTAGATGTCTTGCTGAACGGCGTGGCAGATCTCGTGGAGGAAGCAGACGCTGAGGATGGTGGACAGCGCACGTCCCTGGATGACCCCGCAGGCGGACTTGGCGTAGTTGGGGTCGTTGTAGTCGGGGCACTCGAGGCTGAGTGGGTCCCAATCGGCGGCGGAGAAGTCCAGGTCACCGCCGTCGGCGGAAGGCAGCCGCAAGGCGCCCTCGGCCTTGACAAGGCGTTTGTTCACAACGGTGAACGGTGGAACCGAGACGCACGCGACCTTACGTTCGCACGCTCATAGGGCGCCTTCCGTCGCTTCTAAATAATTTATAACACCGACCGCCAAATGAGGAGAAGGAAGGAAAGAAAAGAAAGAAAACAGCGAAGCCAAGGCCCAAGGGACGGGGATGGGAGGACGGCACGCCGCCACCACACAGGGAGTGAGAGGTAACCTGAGGGCATGTGCCACGCGTCATGGACGTGTCGTCGAGGTGTGTCAGCGCCCTGTCTCCGTCGGAGGCGAGCCTCGCGGCGTCGCCATCGCCTCGCGAGCAGAAACGAAAGGTTTTACTGCTGTCAGAGACAGCCGTCGTACACGGCCTTGGGTCGAGAACCCTCGAACGACTCGCAGGCAGCAACGAACGCCAACGGGCAGCAATGGACCGAGGTTGTGCGGAGCTGGGGAGACCGTGGTTTGTGTTGCGAGTAGTAACAGTATATGCAGGACACAGCAGAGTTCTCTGTCAACACTTCTCTCCGCGCACGACGACACACGTTCACACATTCCAAAACACAAACAACAAGCAACCCTGTCTGCACGTCTCGCGCGCGCGTGAACAGGGCTCCAGGCCCCAAATGACGTGTGAGTGTTAGATTTGTTTGGTATTGCTAAAAATCTCTCTCACACATTCCCACATACATTCGCACGAACGAGAGAGAGTGAAAGTACGCGAGCAGAAACGAAAGGTTTGAACGCGCCAACAAGCGCTCCAAAGGACACGCAGCCCCCTAAGAGCGCGCACTACCTCTGCCTTGCGGTCGGCAAGCTGCGCGCGGTGCGCGGGGAAGGGCACCCCCTCCCACCCCCCACCACACGCATCTGCCAGCTGGGCCCGCATCTGCACTTCGGCGACTTCTCGGTGGACTTCTCATGGGAGGCGCCGGCGCGAGCGAGGCTGAACGGCCCAAGTGGACCACGATCCACGGGCGGCACGTCGATGTGTCAAAGTTCCGCCACCCGGGTGGGAACATCATCGAGGTTCGTCTCCTCCCGAGTGCACGCACCCAGCGGCTTCCGCTGGCCCCGCTGCATCCCCGAGTCCCCTCCGCCCTGCTGCGCAGCTCTTCTATGGCATGGACTCGACGAGCGCGTTCGAGCAGTTCCACGGCCACCACAAGGGCGCGTGGAAGATGCTCAAGGCGCTGCCGACCAAGGAGGTCGACCCCGCCGACGTGCCGCAGCAGCCGCAGGAGCACGTTGCCGAGATGACGCGGCTGATGACGTCGTGGCGCGAGCGCGGCCTCTTTAAGCCGCGCCCCGTCGCCTCGGGCATCTACGGTCTCGCCGTCGTCGCTGCCATCGTCGCGTGCATCGCCTGCGCGCCGCACGCGCCGGTGCTGAGCGGGATCGGGCTCGGCAGCTGCTGGGCGCAGTGCGGCTTCCTGCAGCACATGGGCGGGCACCGCGAGTGGGGGGTGCGGTACTCCTTCCTCCTGCAGCACTTCTTCGAGGGCCTCCTCAAGGGCGGGTCCGCCTCGTGGTGGCGCAACCGCCACAACAAGCATCACGCAAAGACTAACGCGCGCCCGCACCCGCACCCGCACCCGCACCCGCCGCCGCCGCCGCCGCCCCCGCCGCCGCCGCCGCACCCCTCCTCGCCCGCCCGCCGCGCGCGCCACACTCCCTTCGCGCCTCAGCGACGGTCGGCCCTCCTCTTTTCTCAGGTGCTCGGCGAGGACGGCGACCTGCGGACGACTCCCTTCTTCGCCTGGGACCCGACGCTCGCCAAGAAGGTTCCAGACTGGTCGCTCAAGACGCAGGCCTCGCCCCGCCCCTCGAGGAGCCCTCCCTGCATCCCAGCCTCTCTTGACGGGCTCAGCACGCCGCAGGCCTTCACCTTCCTCCCCGCCCTCGGAGCATACGTCTTTGTCTTTGCCTTCACGATCCGCAAGTATGCCGTCGTCAAGAAGCTCTGGCGAGCCGCGCCCCTCTGCCCCTCCCCTCCCCGGCCCTCTGCCCCCCCCCCTCCTCCCCGATCTGCCATCCAGAGCCCTGCTGCGACTACCCTCCACC